>NC_057807.1:190650751-190760464 GCF_018294505.1 Triticum aestivum
CCCGAACGTCTTCAAGGTTTCCGTGGCCAGTGTCAAACCGGGCCACGAGAATTTGCCTCCTCTAATACTAGTGGGGGATGACGACGAGACCCCGCGACGGCTTGGTGATTGTTGCAATGGGTGGGTCCTGTTTTGGCCAAAGAGTCTGCTTCGTCTGGAGGCAGCTGGGAGCACACCCACGAGCACGCAGCCTCAGCAAGGTATGAACATCAACACCCCACCTACCCAATTAGCATCGGGTGTCGGGTTGGGTGATAGCGGACGAGGTAAGCAGGTGGCTCCATTAGTCGCTGATGACGTCACCATGGATGAGGATGAGGATGACGATGGCGCTGAACAGTATGTCTATACTGGCGCCTCCTCAGGGTTTGAGCGTCATGAGTCGGTGCCTAAATTACCATCTCAACGTATTATTGATGACCATCCGGTGGTAAAGAAGTCTAGGAAGAGAGCGAGGAAAGGCAAAAAAGCTGATTCTATGATCCAGCCGCCTCAGCAGCCTCGGCTTCAGGACCGTGTAGATATCCCCGATGCAGATAAATGGCATATCCCCGATCAACCAATCCTACCTGAAACAGCGCTATGGGCCAGATTCGGCGATCTAAGGAGACTTCATGATGATGTGCTGCGGGTAGAGAAAGGCCTCATTGCCTCGATAGATCCAAGATACCCACTCTACGTGGTTAATGTTCCCCGGCAAATGTCGTACGTCGACGGCTTCCCCGCGGATAAGTTCTTCCTCCGATTTGATTACATATTCGACATGTTTCACGTGAAGAAGCTGGATTTTACGTTTGTCCGCCTTTATGCCTTGCACATGAACTACATCATTGGGGTTGAGCAGATACGTCATGTCTGTGTCGCTGACCCGTACTACATGCACGAGGGCTTCTTGGGAGTTTGTGCAGAGCATCGTGAATACGCGACAGATTACATCGTCAGTTTCATGCTCGCCAATAAGGACAAGGAGGCGATTCTCGTGCCTTATCATCCCGTGTAAGTCATCCGCGCTGCTATCCTTCCTTCGATTTCAATAATTCATTTGCACGGTGGAGGCTAATTATTTTGAGGTGTACTTATTTTGCGCAGCGGCGTGCGCGCCGTCCTCATCATCCTCTACCCCTGATTCTCCCACGCTCTTTACTTGGACACGTCGAAGAACATTCACAAAAAGGATTACACCCACATCAAAGATGTTCTCGACAGTGCTATGTTTTACTACCAAGCAAGGGGTGGAGAGGTTAGGGACAAGAAGAGAAGGGGCGGCAGGGCCGCCTTCAGCCATAAGACCGACTTCTGCTGCATCCAGCAACCGAACGATTCTCTTAATGATGGATTCTATGTCCTACACCACATGCTGGAGTACAGACGGGATCACCAGAACCTTCACATGGCACCTAGATCTGGCGATGCCCATATTCTGCAATGGGCAAAGGACATAGGAGATATCGAGGATCATCGACTTCGAGCTGAGTTCTATAACATCCAGCGCGAACTTGCCCAAATCATCATGAATGAGGTCGTCGGAAAAACAGGGATGTTCCATGCAGAAGGACAAATGTCGCGGGAAGACGTCCGAACATGGATAGCCTCTCAGCGTCTCGACATGAAGCCTTTCACTAAGCTCGATGACTATCTCCCTGACATGGATGGATGGCACGACATGATGGAGTGATTGTCGATATATGACAATGTGTCCGTTTAGTCCATACTTTCTTTTATGACAAAACTTTGAGTTATGCACGGTGAAACTTTATTTGTGATGTAATTAAACCGTCCTCCTCCTCGACTAGCGAAAATCACTCTAGTTAGGTCATTTTGGGTACGATGAACTTTGTTATTTATGCTTATGATATGTTGTTTCTATTTTTGCCAAGTCTGTCTCTTTCTGTTGCTCAACTATATATGTTGCATATCATCGACTCATGTGACGATGCAGGTGCATAGATCATAGATGGCGAAGAAGTGCTACGCCAGGAGTATATATACGACAAGTGGCCGGAGTGTCAGGCCCAGGTGTACCGGTTTTCGGTTTCCGAGCGACACGCAGTACTTAGTTTAGGTTCACGCTAATGCGAGAGAGGGATACGAACTCATGTACTCAAAGTGATAGCTATTCTCGCGTATATCATTGTTTAGATGGATGACGATGTATTTGCAAGTGATCGAGACTTGTATCACTATTTTCGAGATTGATGACAAGAGACCACTTTGTGTTGGATGATGATTATGATGATGACATGATTTAATGAGACTAATTGTATGTATATGCTATGATTACATTTGTATGTGGATGATATGCTAAAGATTATTTTATAAAGCCTATTCAAATACAAAATAAATAAATAAAAATATGCAGGAAAAAAAACTAATAAAACTAGTAGTAGCAAGGGGGGGGGGGAATTTAGCAGTAGCGCAGACTTACCAGTAGCGCTTCCCGCTAAACAGCGCTGCAGATAATATCAGTAGCGCCCTTTTCCAAAGAGCGCTACAACTATTCATCTGTAGCAGTAGCGTGGGTCAACAGGCGCTACTGCTATACGTTAGCTGTAGCGCCTTATTAGTAGCGCCGGTACCCGCGCTACTGAGAGGGCCAAAACCTGCGCTGCTGCTAGGCTTTTCCCTAGTAGTGTCCCAGCCAATTATTTCCCATTGGTGCATAAGCCAACGTGAGCTCTTGGTTGATGAACTTGCAAGAGAACTCCATTTCTTCGTGGTTAGATCTATGCAACGAGTTCGTTGGTGCATTTATCGAAGGACAAAAAGGCCCTAGACTGCCCAGTGACTTGCAAGTGATCCCACAAAAGGTGGGAGAAGATCTGCAGAAGTATATCCAGAGGTTCAGACGCATACACTGTAGCATACTAGATATACACCCCACAACTGTGATTGCCGCGTTGCATACAAATGTACGTAATCGCAAAATGCGGGAGAAGATGCATATATGGTTGCCGAAGACCATTAACAAGCTCTATACATTGCAAGTGATCCCACAGAAGGAGGGAGAAGATCTACGTAAGTATATCCAGAGGTTCAGCTGCGTACAACATAGCATACTGGATATACACCCCGCAACTGTGATTGCCGCTTTCCATATGAATGTGCGTAATCACAAAATACGGGAGAAGATGCATATATAGTTGCCATCATCAACGAGCTCTACACGTTGGCGGACAAGTGTGCGCATGCTGAGGAAGGGAGGAGACTTCCCGGGGAGGAGGCTAGCGTCGAAGTTAACTCTGATGACGATGATGCTTGATACGTCTCCAACGTATCTATAATTTTTGATTGCTCCATGCTACTTTATCTACTGTTTTGGACTGTATTGGGCTTTATTTTCCACTTTTATATTATTTTTGGGACTAACTTATTAACCGGAGGCCCAGCCTAGAATTGCTGTTTTTTTGCCTATTTCAGTGTTTCGAAGAAACGGAATATCAAACGGAGTCCAAACGGAATGAAACCTTTGGGATTGTGATTTTCCAACCGAACATGACCTAGGAGACTTGGACCCTACTCCAAGCAGTGCCCGAGGAGGTCACGAGGGTGGAGGGCGCCCCCCTGGGCATGCCCCCCTATCTCATGGGCCCCTCGGAGCTCCACCGACGTACTCCTTCCTCCTATATATACCTACGTATCCCCGAACGATCAGAACAGGAGCCAAAAACCTAATTCCGCCGCCGCAACCTTCTGTATCCACGAGATCCCATCTTGGGGCCTGTTCCGGAGCTCCGCCGGAGGGGGCATCCACCATGGAGGGCTTCTACATCATCACCATAGCCCCTCCGATGAAGTGTGAGTAGTTTACTTCAGACCTTCGGGTCGATAGCTAGTAGCTAGATGGCTTCTTCTCTCTTTTTGGATCTCAATACAATGTTCTCCCCCTCTCTCGTGGAGATCTATTCGATGTAATCTTCTTTTTGCGGTGTGTTTGTTGAGACCGATGAATTGTGGGTTTATGATCCAGTATTATCTATGGAAAATATTTGATTCTTCTCTGAATTCTTTTATGTATGATTGAGTTATCTTTGCAAGTCTCTTCGAATTATCCTTTTTGGTTTGGCCAACTAGATTGGTAGTTCTTGCAATGGGAGAAGTGCTTAGCTTTGGGTTCAATCTTGCGGTGTCCTTACTCACTGACAGAAAGAGTTGCAAGGCATGTATTGTATTGTTGCCATCGAGGATAACAAGATGGGGTTTTTATCATATTGCATGAATTTATCCCTCTACATCATGTCATCTTGCTTAAGGCGTTAATCTGTTTTTACTTAATACTCTAGATGCATGCTGGATAGCAGTCGATGAGTGGAGTAATAGTAGTAGATGCAGAACCGTCTCGATCTACTTGTTTTGGACGTGATGCCTATATACATGATCATTGCCTAGATATACACATAACTATGCTCAATTCTGTCAATTGCTCAACAATAATTTGTTCAACAACCATAGAAAATCTATGCTCTTGAGAGAAGCCACTAGTGAAACCTATGGCCCCCGGGTCTATTACATCATATCAATCTTTATCGCTTTATTTCCTTTCTTTGTTTTTTTACTTTGCCTTTTACTTTTTACTTTGCATCTATCTATCAAAAATACCAAAAATATTATTTATCATCTCTATCAGATCTCACTATCGTGAGTGACCATGAAGGGATTGACAACCCCTAATCGCGTTGGTTGCGAGTTGCTATCGTTTTGTGTAGGTACGAGGGACTTGTGCGTGGTCTCCTACTAGATTGATACCTTGCTTCTCAAAAACTGAGGGAAATACTTACGCTACTTTGCTGCATCATCCTCTCCTCTTCGGGGAAATCCAATGCAGTGCTCAAGAGGTAGCAAGAAGAATTTCTGGCGCCATTGCCGGGGAGGCTCACGCAAGCAAGTCAACCATACCAAGTACCCATCGCAATCCCTATCTCTCGCATTACATTATTTGCCATTTACCTCTCGTTTTCCTCTCCCCCACTTCACCCTTGTTGTTAATTTGCCCTGTCTTTCCCAATCTCCTCCTCTCTTTCCTGTTTGCCTTTTTCCCGTTTCCTTTCTGTTTGCTTGTGTGTTGGATTACTTGTTGCCATGGCGCAAGATAATACCAAATTGTGTGATTTCTCGAATACCAATAATAATGATTTCCTTAGTACTCCGATTGCTCCTCTTAATAATGATGAGTCTTGTGAAATCAATACCACTTTGTTGAATCTTGTTATGAAAGATCAATTCGCCGGCCTTCCTAGTGAAGATGCCGCTACTCATCTAAACAATTTTGTTGATTTGTGTGATATGCAAAAGAAGAAAGATACGGATAACAATATTCTCAAATTGAAGTTATTTCCGTTTTCACTTAGAGATCGTGCTAAAGTTTGGTTTTCATCTTTGCCTAAAAATAGTATTGATTCTTGGAACAAGTGCAAAGATGCTTTTATCACTAAGTATTTTCCTCCCGCTAAGATTATCACTCTTAGGAACGATATCATGAATTTTAAACAACTTGATCATGAGCATGTTGCCCGATCTTGGGAAAGAATGAAATTGATGCTTCACAATTGCCCTACTCATGGTTTGAATTTATGGATGATCATACAAATTTTTTATGCCGGATTGAATTTTGCTTCTAGAAATCTTTTAGATTCGGCCGCGGGAGGCACGTTTATGGAAATTACGTTAGGGGATGCTACAAAATTGCTTGATAATATTATGGCTAATTACTCTCAATGGCACACCGAAAGATCTTCTAGTAAAAAAGTGCATGCTATAGAAGAAATTAATGTTTTGAGTGAAAAGATGGATGAACTTATGAAGATGTTTGGTCCTAAAAATACTCCTCTTGATCCCAATGATATGCCTTTATCTACTTTGCTTGAGAATAATAATGAATCTATGGATGTGAATTTTGTTGGTAGGAATAGTTTTGGAAACAATGCTTATAGAGGGAATTTTAATCCTAGGCCTTATCCTAGTAATCCTTCTAATAATTATGGAAATTCCTACAACAACTCTTATGGAAATTTTAATAATATGCCCTCTGAATTTGAGAGTAGTGTTAAAGAGTTTATGAATTCACAAAAGAATTTTAATGCTTTGCTTGAAGAGAAATTGCTTAAAGTTGATGATTTGGCTAGGAACGTTGATAGAATTTCTCTTGAAATTGATTCTTTGAAGCTTAGATCTATTCCTCCTAAGCATGATATCAATGAGTCTCTCAAAGCCATGAGAATTTCCATTGATGAGTGCAAGGAAAGAACCGCTAGGATGCGTGCTTCCAAAGATGCCTTTATTAATGCGTGTTCTTCCAATTCCTATGAAAATCAAGATGAAGATCTAAAAGTTATTAATGTGTCCCCCATTAAATCTTTGTTTTGCAATATGAATCTTGATGAATCTGAATATGATCTTCCTTTACCTAGAAGGCGTTCTAAGAATTCAGAGTTTCTAGATCTTGATGATGAATTTGATGAAAGTGGGATTAAAAGAAATAAAAACCGAGATGTTGCTAAACCCACTATTTTGGATCTCAAGGAATTTAATTATGAAAATTGCTCTTTGATTGGTTGTATCTCCTTGTTGCAATCCGTGCTAGATTCTCCTCATGCATATAGTCAAAATAAGGCCTTTACCGAATACATTGTTGATGCCTTGATGCAATCTTATGAAGAAAAACTTGAATTAAAAGTTTCTATCCCTAGAAAACTCTATGATGAGTGGGAACCTACTATTAAAGTTAAAATTAAAGATTTTGAGTTTCATGCTTTGTGTGATTTGGGTGCTAGTGTCTCCACTATTCCCAAAACTTTATGCGCTTTGCTAGATTTCCGTGATTTTGATGATTGCTCTCTAAACTTGCATCTTGCGGATTCCACTATTAAAAAACCTATGGGAAGAATTAATGATGTTATTATTGTTGCAGATAGGAATTATGTGCCCGTAGATTTTATCATTCTTGATATAGATTGCAATCCTTCATGTCCTATTATTCTTGGTAGACCTTTCCTTAGAACGATTGGTGCAATTATTGATATGAAGGAAGGGAATATTAGATTCCAATTTCCCTTAAAGAAGGGTATGGAACACTTCCCTAGAAAGAAAATAAAATTACCATATGAATCTATCATGAGAGCCACTTATGGATTGCCTACCAAAGATGGCAATACCTAGATCTATCCTTGCTTTTATGCCTAGCTAGGGGCGTTAAACGATAGCGCTTGTTGGGAGGCAACCCAATTTTATTTTGTGTTTTTTGTTTTTGCTTCTGTTTAGGAATAAATAATCCATCTACCTTCTGTTTGGATGTGGTTTTATCTTTTAATTAGTGTTTGTGCCAAGTAGAACCTATAGGATAACCTACGATGATAGTTGATTTGATTCTGCTGAAAAACAGAAACTTTGCACGCACGAATATAATTTTGTTAAATCACAGGAACGTGATTTTGCGTTGATTCTTTTTGATTCTGTTCAATAAACAAATTTTCCAGGACTTCCTATTTTGGTAGAATGTTTAGATTTCTAGAAGTTTGCGTTAGTTACAGATTGCTACAGACTGTTCTGTTTTTGACAGATTCTGTTTTACGTGTGTTGTTTGCTTATTTCGATGAATCTATGGCTAGTAAAATAGTTTATAAACCATAGAGAAGTTGAAATACAGTAGGTTTAACACCAATATAAATAAAGAATGAGTTCATTACAGTACCTGGAAGTAGTCTTTTGTTTTCTTTCTCTAACGGAGCTCACGAGATTTCTGTTGAGTTTTGTGTTGTGAAGTTTTCAAGTTTTGGGTGAATTCTTTTGATGAATTATGGAACAAGGAGTGGCAAGAGCCTAAGCTTGGGGATGCCCATGGCACGCCCAAGATAATCCAAGGACACCAAAAAGTCAAAGCTTGGGGATGCCCCGGAAGGCATACCCTCTTTCGTCCACTTCCATCGGTAATTTACTTGGAGCTATATTTTTATTCACCACATGATATGTGTTTTGCTTGGAGCGTCATGTATTATTTGTGTCTTTTCTTGTTAGTCTACCACAATCATCCTTGCTGTACACACCTTTTGAGAGAGCCATATATGATTTGGAATTTATTAGAATACTCTATGTGCTTCACTTATATCTTTTGAGCTTGATAGTTTTGCTCATAGTGCTTCACTTATATCTTTTGAGCGTGATAATTTTTGCTCTAGTGCTTCACTTATATCTTTTAGAGCACGGTGGTGGATTTGTTTTAAATAAACTATTGATCTCTCATGCTTCACTTAGATTATTTTGAGAGTCGTTAATAGCATGGTAATTTGCTTAATGTTAATATACTTGGTGTTCAAGATATGTGAAACTTTCTTTTGAGTGCGTTGAATACTAAGATAAGTTTGATGCTTGATAATTGTTTTGAGATATGGAGGTGATAATATCAAAGTCGTGCTAGTTGGGTGATTATGAATTTGAGAAATAGTTGTGTTGAAGTTTGCGAGTCCCGCAACATGCACGTATGGTTAAAGTTGTGTACAAATTTGAAACATGAAGTGTACCTGGCTTGTGCATCCTTATGAGTGGCGGTCGGGGACGAGCGATGGTCTTTTCCTACCAATCTATCCCCCTAGGCGAATGCGCGTAGTACTTGATTTTTGATGACTTCTAAATTTTTGCAATAAGTATATGAGTTCTTTTGACTAATGTTGAGTCCGTGGATTATACGCACTCTCACCTTTCCGCCTTTGCTAGCCTCTTCGTTACCGTGCGTTGCCCTTTCTCACCTTGAGAGTTGGTGCAAACTTCGCCGGTGCATCCAAAACCCGTGATACGATATGCTCTATCACACATAAACCTCCTTATATCTTCCTCAAAACAGCCACCATACATACCTATCATGGCATTTCCATAGCCATTCCGAGATATATTGCCATGCAACTTCCATCATCATATTCATGACATACATTACTTTTGTCATATTGCCATTGCATGATCATGTAGTTGACATCGTATTTGTGGCAAAGCCACCATGCATTATTTCCATACATGTCACTCTTGATTCATTGCACCATCCCCGTATACCGCCAGAGGCATTCATATAGAGTCATATCTTGTTCTAAGTTTCGAGTTGTAATCCTTATGCTGTAATCAATAGAAGTGTGATGACCATCATTATTAGAGAATTGCCCAAATAAAAAAAAGAGAAAGGCCAAAAGAAAAAAAGGCCCAAAAATATATATAAAAAAGGGCAATGCTACTATCTCTTTTTCCACATTTGTGCTTCAAAGTAGCACCTTGTTCTTCATGTAGTGAGTCTCATGGATTGTGCTTCAAAGTAACACCTTGTTCTTCATGTAGTGAGTCTCATAAAGTTGTCTTTTTATACTAGTGGGAATTTTTCATTATAGAATATATTCCTACGATGGGCTTCCTCAAATGCCCTAGGTCTTCATGAGTAAGCGAGTTGGATGCACACCCACTAGTTTTCTTTTGTTGAGCATTCATAGCTCTAGTGCATCCGTTGCATGGCAACCCCTACTCCTCATGTTGACATCAATTGATGGGCATCTCCATAGCCCGTTAATTAGCCTCGTCAATGTGAGACTTTCTCCTTTTTTTGTCTTCTCCACACAATCCCCATCATCATATTCTATTCCACCCATAGTGCTATATCCATGGCTCACGCTCATGTATTGCATGAAGGTTGAAAAAGTTTGAGATTATTTAAGTATGAAACAATTGCTTGCCTTGTCATTGGGGGTATAGAAGTTGGGAACATCTTTGTGTGACGAAAATGAAGCATAGCCTAACTATATGATTTTGTAGGGATGAACTTTCTTTTGCCATGTTATTTTGAGAAGACATGATTGCTTTGATTAGTATGCTTGAAGTATTATTATTTTTGTGTCAATACGAACTTTTGTCTTGAATCTTTCAGATCTGAATATTCATATCACAATTAAGAAGATTTACATTGAAATTATGCCAAAGTATCACTCTGCATCAAAAATTCTTTTTTATCATTTACCTACTCGAGGACGAGCAGGAATTAAGCTTGGGGATGCCAGATACGTCTCCAACGTATCTATAATTTTTGATTGCTCCATGCTACTTTATCTACTATTTTGGACTATATCGGGCTTTATTTTCCACTTTTATATTATTTTTGGGACTAACCTATTATGTCGGGTGGTAGGTGCGACATATGCCAACGGATGGCTTATCATTGTGGGAGCCAGTAAGACATCACCAGTGCCTGGAAACGGGATGAGGCGAAGACATGCACGCCGGCGAATCTTACCCAGCTTCAGGGCTCTCCGTGGAGATAACACCCCTACTGCTGCTCTGCGGGGTCTCCGCATGGTCACTAGTTCAGCAAGTAGCTACAGGATGCTCCTTGAGCTGTTCGATGGGAGGAGGAAGAAGGGCAAGGCTAGCTCTCTTCTCTCCCTATGGTAGTGTCTAAAACTCTATGAGATCAACCCTTTGCATGGGTGTCCCGGGGGGTTTATATAGGCCTACCCCTCGGGGGTACAATGGTAATCCGGCTGGGCATGGGCCCAGGCCCTCAGTGTCTGCGACCGCTGCCTTCTCCGCCAACTTCTGGGGCCCGCCGACTGGTGGGTCCCGCCGGCTGTCGGCCCGCTGGTTGACAGGCCGGCCCCACCGCTTGGGGGATCTTGTCGGGGGCTGGTTACTGTGGCCTCACCTCTGATGACGAGGGCTTTGTCGAGGTAAGCATGGCTACAGTGCCGCCGCCTTGCAGGCTCCCACTGTAGCCTCACTGCGTCTCATCTGCTTAATGGTGCACACGCCCCGAGGGGGAGCAAGCCAGCTATTGGAAACCGGCCCGGCCTTGGGCCAGCTGGGGGAGGCCGGGCCGCCTTCGGATGTCTCTCTGACCGAAGGGGCCCGCCGCCTGCGGGCCGTACCGGACGGGGGATGGCTGCCCCGTATGGCGTACTGTAGCCATGCATTCATCGGGATTCGGGGGTGGCAGGGTTTGCTGTAGCCACGCCCTGTCCCGTCACTGTTATGGGTGATGGTCTTTGGAGGCGGCGTTCGGCCGCTTGCTTCTAGGAGTCGGCCCTTCATGGGCGGCCTTCGGGGAGTCGGTCCTTCATGGGCCGGCTTCTTGGAGTCGGCCTGATCGTGGCGTCCTCCAAAGGTTGTTTCACGGCCAGGCCGCCTTCGGCCAGCCGGCCTAGGTGATAGCCGGCCGGGGGAAGGCGGCCCTGTGTCTTAGGTGCTTCGAGGTCCGATCGGCCCGTTGTTTTTTCTGAGGGCCAAAGGGAGCCGGTTAGGCTACCCGTGGTCATTTACTCTGACAGTAGTCCCCGAAGCTGGTTGGGCTTCGCGGCTGAAGGGAAAATCGAGAAGCTCGGCCAGCTTCCTATCCCAAGGAGCCGGCAGCTAGGAGCCGGCCTTTCTTGCACGTGCCTTCTTGGCGACGCTTCCTCAAAACTCGAAGGCGGGAACCAGCTAGCGCGCCAGCCGAACAGCGGGCTGACCGCCCGCTTTCCGCGTGCTGCATGGCACCCTTCGGTTGGCAAGGCCTGCCAGCCCACATGCGTGACAGGACGCCGTTGCAGGCCAGGGGCCCGCCACTCCCGCGCCTCGGCCCACGCGCGGATTTTCTGTGGCCCAAACCGACCGTACGTCTTTCGGCGGCGGTTCCCACTCGCCATCAAGGCGCGATAATCGTGGGGCGTGGGGGAGTGGGCGCAGTTAATCCCACGCCCCCATGCCTCGCCTCCTCGGCTTCGCCGCACGAGGCTATAGGTAGGGGCAGGGAGGCGGAGCAGCAGTAGTTCGCACGATCGCCCTCGCCCTGCCTCCTTCTTCTTCTGCCTCGCTACGGTAGCTCCTCGCCGTGCTTCTGCCTCGCCGTCCATTCTTCCTCCCAGCGTGCCGCAGGCTTGCTGCCTCCGTGTCGGGCGCTTCTCGTCGTCACGCTCGCCGCCATGACCCCGACGTTGAGCTCTTGGGACGGCTCCACCATCCGCGACGACCACATCGAGTTTCTCCGCAAGACACGACAGCTGCCGAGCGAGGATCTCGTGCATGTCCGCCTCGCGCTAGCGAGGGAGGTCTCGCCGGCGCCAGAGGAAGGCGAGCGAGTGATCTTCTACTCGCATTGCATGCGCAGTGTCGGCCTCCCCGCCAATGGCTTCTTCCGCGTGTTCCTGGACTTCTACCAACTCCAGCCGCACCACCTCACCCCAACACGGTGGTGCTGCTATCGGCCTTCATCTCTTTGTGTGAAGGCTTCCTCGGTGTCCTCCCCACCATCGAGCTCTAGGGGGAGTTCTTTCAATCCAAGCTCGGCTCGGTCACGGCCAGTGTGCCGGCTCCTTGTGGCGCCTTCATCGCCATGAGGAGGTCCACCGCCGACAACCCCTTCCCTTCAATCGCGCTGATCCAGTCGGTGAAGCTTTGGCAATGGTCTTACTTTTATGTAAAGAACGTTGCCCCGAACGGCGATTACGTCAACTTGCCGGCTTACGTAGCTGGCCCGCCGGCTGGGAGGCGAGCTTCATGGTCCTACTGGGCCAGATCGCTGACGCCGGCTGGAGCCGGAGCCGTTGCCCGACTTCGGGTGCTCATCCAGTCGGATTGCCTGATCGGGCCCGACTTGATCGCCGCCTTCACCGAGCGCCGGGTCCTTCCACTTCAAGGCCGCCCTCATCTGATCTGCCAGATGAGCGGCCGGTTCGACCCGAGCCGGCTCAGCACCAGGGAGATGCCTCACGACGAGGTGTCCTATATGGTGAACTACATCGCCAACTGCAAGCTCAAGCCGGACTGGCAGTACGCCATGGCGCCATTCTCTCGCGCCAATCCACCACCAATGGTAAGTTTTCTTTCTTTATTTGTTGCTGAATCCTTTTCCGGGCCGACTCTTGACCAGTCGGTCTGTCCTTAATCAGAACCCCCTTCTTCACCCTTCGGCCGAGACCGCGGGGCCGGAGCTCGAGTTCGCCCCTGACCGCGCGGCGGACGATCTTGATGACGCCGACTTGGGGGCGGCCGCCCTGGACGAGGACACCACGGGGGGCGGCGGCGAGGCAGGCGGCTCCGGCTTTACCGCCAGCTTCGAAGACTGGCCCGATGATGACGAAGCCGACCCCAATCCACGCCGCCAGCCGGCATCCGACCCCCAAGGCGCCGGCCCATCCGGCGGGCCGGCCGCACGAGGCGGCGTACTGAAGCACCGAGCGGCACCGACTCCCTTTGGCGGCCGTCAGAAGAGGCCCAAGGTGCCCGCGGCGGCAACCAAGCGGGACGAGGCGGCCGCGAAGGTAGCCCGCTTCCGCAAGGTAGTAAAGCAGCCGCAGGCGGTCTCCGCGTAAGTTCTAGTCTTTATGCAACTTTCTTTCTTTTCTTTGGTTGATGTTCTTCTAAGTCTTGTTTCCTGTTTTGTCAATCAAGGCCCCGCTCACTCTTGAGCGGACTACCGCCGCCTCCATAGTCGGCGGAGCGGGAGGGTCTGCGGGCTCCCGCCGCATAGATCCCCGTGCCAAGCTTCAGGCGGCGACGGAGCAGAACGTGCGGGAAGCGCGGGAGGAACGTGAGGCGGAGGAGAGAAGGGAAGCCGCCGCCGAGCCGGCCCTGCAGACGACGGCGGAGTCGGTCGAGGCGCAGGCCGACGTGGAGGCCAGGGCCCGGGCGGAGGCCGAGACCGCGGAGAAGACGGCGGAGACCCTGCGAGGCCAGCCTCCGCGGCTCATCATCCCCCTCTGTTCCGCGCCCCCGAACGTCCCGCAGCCCCCACCAGAGGAGATCAGCCGCGACCCGCCGGTGACGGAGAGGGAGGAAGGCGACGTAGTCGTCCTCGAGGGAGTAGTGGTGCCACCTCCGTCGGCCGGGACCGGCCAATGCGGCCAGCCCGAGGTGCTGTGTGATCAGCCGACTGCGCAGGCGGATCTCGTCGTCCTGTCGCCGGCTCGCCGGCGTGCGGCGAGGGCGGCTTCAGAGCCGGATCAGCAGAGGGCGGCCGCCTCCAGCTCGTTGTCGCATGAGCTGGAGTCGGCCACCACTAGCTCGCCAGGGTGGAGGCAGGGCGGTGGGACGGCCGCGCTGAACTTGGCGGCGCAAGACGTCCACAACCGGCTTCAGGCCCAAGCCACCGCGCTGCAACAATGTACCCGAGAATTTCTCGCGACGCGGGCGGTCATTCGGGTGAGTTCTTTTGTTCTTGATTTCTATCCGTGGGGGCGCGTCAGTGCACCCACTGGGTGTAGTCCCCGAGTTCCGAGCCGGCTGCTGAGCAGGCGGCTTGGAACTTCCTCGAAGACTTGTTTTGCTGACTTGCTCTTGCTTGCTTCTTCGTCCTGTTTGCAGGATTACCACAACCTCCACGCTGCTACCTTCAACTCCCAGGTCTGGGAGGCAGACAAGAGGGTAGCCGATCTGACGGAAACCCAGCGTGAGTGTTTTTGTCTTTTCATCTCATGTGGGGGCGCGTCAGCGAACCCACTTGGTGTAGTCCCCGAGATTCGGGCCGACTGCTGAGTAGTCGGGTCGGATCTTTCTTGCCGACTTCTTTCTTAACTTTCTTGTTTCCATGCTGGCAGGAGCTAACGCCGACCGAAGGCAGCAGCTGGGTATCGCCCAGACCGCCCTTCGCACCAAGGAGGGCGAGCTCAATGCCTTGGCCAAGGAGCATGACCGCCTGGCCAAGAGGTTGGCCGACCAGGAGGAAAGCCACCAGGCGGCCCTGAAGGCGGCCCAGGACAGCGAGGCCGCCCTCAAAGCCGAATTCGAGACCGAGGCTGCGGGCTGGGCCGAGGCAAGGCAAGCTCTGAGCGAAGGCTACGGCCGTGTCGAAGACCTGGTTGACGGTAGGCCGCCTTCTTCTTCACTCTTTGCTTGTTCTTGCAAGTCGGTTTAGCTCCTGACTTGCTCTGTTTCTTCTTCTTTGTGAAGAGTACTTTCCTGGCCATTCTATCACCACCAACCAAGCCATTGAAGCCCACCGAGAGGCCCGGCGGCAGGCTGGGGTTGAGATCGCGCCGGATGCCAACCGGTCGCTTGAGGAGCAGCTTCTGGCGATCGAGGCCCGCCTCCAGCCGGCCTACCGCATGCTCCACCGGCTTCAGCGTGCTGGGGCATAGGTGCTGGCCGCTCTTTGGCCTGGTGAGGTAATTCCTCGCACCCCCAGCCGTACTGCCGACTGGCTGGAGGTAGCCGTCAGCCGCCTTGAGGCCTGGAAGGCTTCAGCTGCTCGATCCGGCGCTCGACGGGCGCTAGAGTTCGTCCGGGCTTGGTACACTGGGCTAAACTTGGATCAGCTGCGCACCTGGCGGCAGGAGCCTGACGAGGAGCTGGAGGCGGTGCGGCCGGCTATCATCCAGCGTGCCTCGGCAATCGCCGACTTCACCGACACCAGCGCCTTTGCTCTTGAGGTGAATGACGACGGCGTCGCGCAACCGGAGGACTGGTTCGGGCTGAACCCGGCCGACGGTGAGGACTCGGTGGAGGAGATTGACTCCAGCGACGAGGGTGAGGAGGAGGAGGAAGACGCCGAAGATGCTGAGCCGGATGTCGGAGCAGCCGGCCAGCCTCAGCCTGACCGTGCCTCCAGCAACGAGACACGCGCGAACGCTCCGCCTGCAACCGGCGACGACCAGGCCGAGACTCGCCAGGCGACCACTCCTCCAGCCGACAGCGCCGTCTCCACCGTTCTTCCTGAAGCCCCGGGCGCTCCCTTGGCTTGATTTATCATTTACTTCCCTGCTAGCTACTCTTTGGACAAAACTTGTTATTTTGTGCAATTCCACCCACTGGGGGTGTATTCAAACTTCGTTGAATGCCAGCCTTTCAAAGGCTTTTTTGATGTAAATATTATTATGCATGTGTTTGGCTTCCATTCCGACTTGCTTTTTATCTTTCAACTTTCTTCCTTTGTCGCCTTCCCTTGGTTGCCGCCTTCCCAGCCGGACAGCTGCTCTGCAGTCTGTGGCCGGGTAAGGAATTTGGCCGTTTTTAGGAAGGAAAAGGTTCGAGCTTTCTTAGATTTTGGCAGAGTAGGAAAGGAAGCCGGCCAGCCGACTGCTTCGTCAGTCGGTTGGCGAGGGGGGAAGCCGGCTTGGGTTATGTAAGTTCGTTAGTCCTTAGCCTTTTTTCATGTGGGCATGCTTTCCGCCTTTAGCTCTTGCTAGTCGGGCAGCTGATTCTTCGAGCTATGACTCTCTCAAGAGAGGGCTTGTGTGCCGGCACATTACTTGTCTGACTGCAGGTAGAACTTGGACATAACTCAAGGCGGCAAGTCCCCGGGCCGACTAGTCAGACCCGGTGCCGGACAGAGAAAGTAAATGCAGTAGGGTAATCACGGGAGTGATACCCGGCATACATAGATAAAATAGGGCAGTCCCCGAGAACTCCTCGGGGGCCGGGCGCCAAATGTCGGGTGGTAGGTGCGACATATGCCAACGGATGGCTTACCATTGTGGGAGCCAGTAAGACATCGCCAGTGCCTGGAAACGGGATGAGGCGAAGACATGCACGCCGGCAAATCTTACCCAGCTTCAGTGCTCTCCGTGGAGATAACACCCCTACTGCTGCTCTGCGGGGTCTCCGCATGGTCACTAGTTCAGCAAGTAGCTACAGGATGCTCCTTGAGCTGTTCGATGGGAGGAGGAAGAAGGGCAAGGCTAGCTCTCTTCTCTCCCTATGGTAGTGTCTAAAACTCTATGAGATCAACCCTTTGCATGGGTGTCCCGGGGGGTTTATATAGGCCTATCCCCCGGGGGTACAATGGTAATCTGGCTGGGCGTGGGCCCAAGACGTCAGTGTCTGCGACCACCGCCTTCTCCGCCGACTTCTGGGGCCCGCCGACTGGTGGGTCCCGCCGGCTGTAGGCCCGCTGGTCGACAGGCCGGCCCCATCGCTTGGGGGATCTTGTCGGGGGCTGGTTACTGTGGCCTTGCCTCTGATGACAAGGGCTTTGTCGAGGTAAGCATGGCTACAGTGCCGCCGCCTTGCGGGCTCCCATTGTAGCCTCACCGCGTCTCATCTGCTTAATGTTGCGCGTGCCCCGAGGGGGAGCAAGCTAGCTATTGGAAACCGGTCCGGCCTTGGGCCGGCTGGGGGAGGCCGGGGCGCCTTCGGATGTCTCTCTGACTGATGGGGCCCGCCGCCTGCGGGCCGTACCGGCGACCCGTCGTGGATGGCGGCATGACTCTCATGGCAACAGTGCCACGCCGGACAGGGGATGGCTGCCCCGTACGGCGTACTGTAGCCATGCATTCACCGGGATTCGGGGGTGGCAGGGTTTGCTGTAGCCACGCCCTGTCCCATCACCATTATGGGTGATGGTCTTTGGAGGCGGCGTTCGGCCGCTTGCTTCTTGGAGTCGGCCCTTCATGGGCCGCCTTCGGGGAGTCGGTCCTTCATGGGCCGGCTTCTTGGAGTCGGCCCGATCGTGGCGTCCTCCAAAGGTTGTTTTACGGCCGGGCCGCCTTCGGCCAGCCGGCCTAGGTGATAGCCGGCCGGGGAAGGCGGCCCTGTGTCTTAGGTGCTTCGAGGTCCGATCGGCCCGTTGTTTTTTCTGAGGGCCAAAGGGAGCCGGTTAGGCTACCCATGGTCATTTACTCCGACATATTAACCGGAGGCCCTGCCCAGAATTGCTATTTTTAGCCTATTTCAGTGTTTCGAAGAAACGGAATATCAAACGGAGTCCAAACAGAATGAAACCTTCGGGAACGTGATTTTCCAACCGAACGTGATCCAGGAGACTTGGACCCTACTCCAAGAAGTGCCAGAGGTGGTCACGAGGGTGGAGGGCGCCCCCCTGGGCGCGCCCCTACCTCGTGGGCCCCCTGACGCTCCACCGACGTACTCCTTCCTCCTATATATACCTATGTATCCCCGTATGATCAGAACAGGAGCCAAAAACCTAATTCCACCGCCACAACCTTCTGTATCCACGAGATCCCATCTTGGGGCCTGTTCCGGAGCTCCGCCGGAGGGGGCATCCACCATGGAGGGCTTCTATATCATCACCATAGCCCCTCCGATGAATTGTGAGTAGTTTACTTCAGACCTTTGGGTCCATAGCTAGTAGCTAGATGGCTTCTTCTCTCTTTTTGGATCTCAATACAATGTTCTCCCCCTCTCTCGTGGAGATCTATTCAATGTAATCTTCTTTTTGCGGTGTGTTTGTTGAGACTGATGAATTATGGGTTTATGATCCAGTATTATATATGGAAAATATTTGATTCTTCTCTGAATTCTTTTATGTATGATTGCGTTATCTTTGAAAGTCTCTTCGAATTATCCTTTTTGGTTTGGCCAACTAGATTGGTAGTTCTTGCAATGGGAGAAGTGCTTAGCTTTGGGTTCAATCATGCGGTGTCCTTACTCAGTGACAGAAAGAGTTGCAAGGCACGTATTGTATTGTTGCCATCGAGGATAACAAGATGGGGTTTTTATCATATTGCATGAATTTATCCCTCAACATCATGTCATCTTGCTTAAGGCGTTACTCTGTTTTTACTTAATACTCTAGATGCATGCTGGCTAGCGGTTGATGAGTGGAGTAATAGTAGTAGATGCAGAATCGTTTCGATCTACTTGTTTTGGACGTGATGCCTATATACATGATCATTTCCTAGATATACTCATAACTATGCTCAATTCTGTCAATTGCTCAACAGTAATTTGTTCACCCACCGTAGAAAATCTATGCTCTTGAGAGAAGCCACTAGTGAAACCTATGGCCCCCGGGTCTATTCTCATCATATCAATCTTTATCGCTTTATTTACTTGCTTTGTTTTTACTTTGCCTTTTACTTTTTACTTTGCATCTATCTATCAAAAATACCAAAAATATTATTTATCATCTCTATCAGATCTCACTATCGTAAGTGACCATGAAGGGATTGACAACCCCTAATCGTGTTGGTTGCGAGTTGCTATCGTTTTGTGTAGGTACGAGGGACTTGTGCGTGGTCTCCTACTGGATTGATACCTTGGTTCTCAAAAACCGAGGGAAATACTTACACTACTTTGCTGCATCATCCTCTCCTCTTCGGGGAAATCCAACGCAGTGCTCAAGATTCACCATAGCAAGGGTCATGACCTCCAGGAGTGCCATCAAGGTTAACAGCTGGTTGAGAAACAGAAAGCTGAATATGAGAAGTGGGACAAGGAGAAAGGCCGGGATGGTACGGGTGGGTCCTGCAAGAAGGGTCGCGGAGGTCGAGGTGGAAGTCGTGACAATGTCGGCCAGACGAAAGAAAAGCCCGCCAGGGGCAGAGAAAAGAAAGAAGAAGACGAAGATAGTGAGGAGGAAGACGATGAAGAGTCAAGTGAACAAGAATTCTAGAAGGCAACAGAGACCATGTGTATTGACAGGGGTGCATCTTTGCACTCCTCGCACCACAGGTGAAGCAGTGGGCGCGTGAGGTCAATGCAGCGGAGTCGACCACAGATGCCCAAAAGCCCCTCAAGTGGTCCCACACGCCTATTATTTTCGATGCCAAGGAGCACCCTAATCGCACAACTGTGGTCGGGTGTTTGCGGTTGTTGGTTTCCCCAACCATACGCAACCTCGAAGTCACGAAGATACTAGTTGATGGTGGGGCTGGTTTGCACTTGATCTCCCCTGAGGTGATTGAGAGGCTGCAAAGACCTGCAAAAGAGCTAGAGAAAACTGGGATGTTCCAAGGAATCAACTCGGGGAGGGGCCAACCCAAGCGGAAGATCACACTGCTGGTGACATTTGGCGGGGAGCTGAACTATAGAACAGAAAATCATGTTTGATGTTGTTAAAATCCCCTTGGCATTCAATGGAATTCTTGGTCTCCCAGCCTTGGCTAAGTTCATGGCAGCGTCTCACTATGCCTAGAACACACTAAAGATGCTAGGGCCTATGGGTGTCATCTCCATCAACTCCAACAAGAAGGATGCAGTGATATGTGTGGACAAGCTTTACAGAGATGCGGTTGCAGCACAAACTGTCAAGGCAACAGCTCCCGCCAAGCAGAAGAAGAGCAAGAAACCCGACAAGACATCTAGCGAGGCTTCCGGGAAGCGCACCTCTTCGAAGTGCTGCGAACCCATTGAGGAATCACCAGAAAACTCTACCGGAAAAATATCCAAAGCTTCTCCACCTGCGACAAAGAAAGTGCCGGCAAGGGAGGAGGGCACTGGCGGTACCTTCACCATCAGTGCCGCCCTTGACAGTAAATAGGAAAGCGCACTCATTACCTTCCTTCGGGCGAATGTAGATGTGTTTGCATGGCAACTATCTGACATCCCTGGTGTTCCCAGGGAGGTAATTGAGCACCACCTTGTTGCCTGTCCCCATGCTCAGCCTGTCAAGAAGAAGGCCAGGAAGCAAGATTTGGAACAACAACAGTTCATAGCCGAAGAGATCAAGAAACTTGAGGCAGCAGTCTTGGTCAGGGGAGTGTTACATCCAACTTGGTTGGCAAATCCAGTTGTCGTGCGCAAGGAGAATGAGAAGTGGAGACTTTGTATTGATTACAATGATCTCAACAAAGCATGCCCAAAGGATCCTTTCCCCTTGCCGCGCATCGACCAGATTGTAGACTTCACTGCCGGCTGCGATTTGCTTTTGTTCCTTGATGCATACACCGGATATCATTAGATATTCATGTCCAAGGAAGATGAGGAGAAGATTGCATTTATTACTCCATGTGGCACATATTGCTTCGTGCGTATGCCTTTCGGACTAAAGAGTGCTAGTTCAACCTTTGCAAGAGCAGTTCAGATTGGTTTTGAGCCATAGTTGCACAGAAATATAGTGCCTGTATGGATGATATAGTGGTTAAGACCAAGGACAAATCAACCCTCATTGGAGATTTGGAAGAGATGTTTGCGAACTTGCGCAAAATCAACATGAAGCTCAAACCTGAGAGGTGCGTGTTTGGTGTTCCATCCGGCAAGCTTCTCGGGTTCTTTGTATCTCAGCATGGGATCGAAGCAAACCCAGACAAAATCAAGGCTATTGAGCAAATACAAGCACCCAAGACCGTCAAGGATGTGCGACGTCTTGCTGGTTGTGTTGCAGCTTTGAGTAGGTTCATTTCAAGGTCTGCTGAGCGTGCCCTTGCCATTTTTCAAGATATTGAAAAAGGCGGGTCCTGTAAAATGGACTCCGGAAGCGGAGGCTATGCTGCATGACCTGAAAACATACTTATCCTCTACGCCAACCCTAGTCGCACCTAAGCTACAATAACCATTCCTGCTATATTTAGCGGAACGAACCTAGTGGTCAGTGTCACGCTGGTTGCGCAGAGAGAAGTTAGCGGTGAGGAAACAATGGCAGCAAAGCCATTCCATGGCAAGGCGGAGTCCTTCATGGCAGGTCCAGATGCCGGCAAGACAAAAGCAGTGCAAGTGAAAGAGGTTGATCAGTAGGTCACGTTAAAAAGGAAAGTGGTGCAGCTGCCTCTATACTTTGTTAGCTCTCTCTTCCAAGTGGCTAGGTCAAGGTATTCGGCCATGCAGAAACTGCTCTTTGGCCTACTCATGGCCACGAGAAAGTTGTGCCACTACTTTAAAGCGCATGATATCACTATGGTCACTCGCTTCCCGTTGCAGTGAATTCTGAGGAATCTAGAGGCAATTGGCAGAATAGTAGAGTGGCCATTGGAGCTGTCAAGTTTTGCACTCAAATTTGAGAGTACATCAACTATTCAGAGCAGAGCTTTGGCAGAATTCATTGCAGAATGGACGCCAATGCAAGATGATGAGATCCAGGAGTCTGCCCTCCCCGCCAGAGAGACTGAAAAGGACTGGATCATGTGCTTTGACGATGCTTTCTCGCTGCAAGGCGCCGGTGCTGGAGTGCTTCTTGACGCACCCGCCGGGGAGCATCTCAAGTATGTGGTTCAAATGCACTTCCCCAGGGAGGAAGCAACCAACAACACTGCAGAGTATGAGGGACTGCTTGCCGACCTCAGAATTATGGTGGAGTTGGGAATTATAAAGTTGTTCATCCGTGGAGATTCACAACTTGTGGTAAAGCGGGTGAATAAAGATTATCAGAGCCCGTTGATGGAAGCGTACGTGGATGAAGTGAGGAAATTGGAAGAGCAATCAACATTGCTAACCAACTGTCATAGTGCACAGCCCAAAAGCTAGCATGGAATCATGAACTTTTGTCCTCCATTTGAATCAACAAACAATGATCCCTGTCGGTGTCAAAACCGATAGATCTTGGGTAGGGGGGCCCAAACTATGTGTCTAAGGATCGATGGTAACAATGGATAAAGGGACACAATCTTTATCCTGGTTCAGGCCCTCTTAAAGGAGGTAAAACCCTACGTCCTGCTTGATTGTATTCGATAGGTATAGGGGTTACAAGAGTTGATCTACCTCGAGATCGTAATGGCTAAACCCTAGATTGTCTAGCCTATGAATGTGATGATCCTTCCTCTGGTCTAAGCCCTCCAGTTTACATAGACACCGCAGGGGCCTAGGGTTGTACAGAGTCAGTTTAGAAATAAAGGAAATAGCATATCCGGACACTTAATCTTGCTGTTCACGCATACAAGAGTCCTAACCTGACACGGGAGGTGGCTTTCTTCCTTCATCTTTACAGCCCATCAGTCCGGCCCATATTGAATAGACCGGATGCCCGAGGACCCCTTAGTCCAGGACTCCCTCAGTAGCCCCTGAACCAGTCTTCAATGACAACATGTTCGGAGCGCGGATTGTCTTCGACATTGTGAGGCGGGTTCCTCCCCTTGAACACCATACATCAACTTTCCCTTTATAAAAGAACTATATCCGGCTTTGTATAATTAACAAAACCCTTAGCCGCGAAGGCAGAATATATGAAAAATAGGAATAGTGTCTTTATGGACAATTTTTCCGGCGAAGCGTCGGACTTGGATCTTCAATATTTTGAACCGTTTTCACACTCCTCGTTTCGTGTTTCGAGGTTGAGCCCCCTTGGCCCGCCTTGTCAAAATAGAGATCATGCCCACTTATTACGGGATTCTCATCAATGGGATTTGGTTAACCCAACCGATTATGGCGCACACTCAGGCGAGTTTTAAGGCATAAGTGGGGGAACGATTGGCATTTCTACTGCATATAAGAGGGCAAAAGATTCCTCCTTTCCTCCCCGCGCCTTCCTCTAGCCTTTGCCTCCCAATCTCTCAAACTGCAGCGCCCGAAAAAAAGTTCTCATCTTCCTCACCGCCACCACATTCTCCAGCCATGGTCGGGCCAGGCTCGGCAAGTGGGAGGCCTCCTCCGTCACGGAGAAGGAAGTGAAGGATCTCCGGAGCACGGGGTACCTAGCCGCAGACATTGCGCACAGGCTCCTCGATGAGGGCCAAACCATCCCCACTTCGGCGCCCGGCGAAAGGGTTGTCTTCCTCCCCCATTTTCTTAGAGGGCTAGGGTTTCCACCCCATTCGTTCGTTCGAGGCCTCATGTTCTACTATGGGCTAGATTTTCATGATTTAGCCCCGAATTCTTCCCTCCACATCTAGGCATTCATCATCGTGTGTGAGGCTCTACTCCGCGTCCCCTCAAACTTCGGCCTATGGATAAAAATCTTCAATGTGAAGCCGAAGGTGGTTGACGGACAGCATGCAGACTGTGGTGGGGCCATGGTAAGCAAGCTGCCCAACGCCACATGGCCCAAAGGGGCCTTCATTGAGACCATAAAGGTCTGGTAGCAGGAATGGTTCTACATCACCGAGCCCTGCCGTGGCAACAGGGCAGCCATTCCAGAGTTCAGATCCGGACCCCCCATAAGGCTCACTTTGTGGACCACTAAGGGCCTCGACTGGGGGTCCCAGACGGAGGTGCAGATGCTGCAGAAGCGCATCACCAATGTGCTAGGCAAAAATGTTGGTCTCACTAATGTGGTGCAGATCATGCTCTTTTGCCGCATTCTCCCCTGCCAACGCCGGGCCTCCCACATGTGGAAGTTCAATACGGAGGAGCCATGGACCTTGAAGTGCTTATTCAGCACTACGCGCGAAGGAATATGGAAGCTGCTCTTCAAGGCCCAGAAGAGCTGGCCCATGGAGAGTAAAGATGTCGAGCTCAACATCGAGAATCCGGCCAGTCCGGTAAGTATTAACCTTTCCAAAGACATGTCCAGTCAATATCTTTTAATCAACAAGAATCTTATCAACTCACTTCTTCACAGGGCTGGATAGCATATGCGGCGCAGATAAAAAGTCCTTCGCTACATGAAGACACAGCCACTCCTCAGCTAACGGAGATGCTGGTCCTGACACCCTACCAACCGCCGGAGAAGGAGGGCAAGAAGAAGGGCAAGGAGCCCAAGGGTGCCCCCCCGCCGTAGAGGCCCTTTGGATGCTATGTCCTGTAAGTGCATCTAGTGCCCCTTAGTGATTTTGGTGTATCAAGACTTATAGGTTAAGGGACTAATATGTTTGTGAGTGTACACAGGCTCTATAAGTCGATGAGGAGTTTGATATTTATAGTGAAAGTTGACCCCTAAAAATGAATGTCTTCAGCTGAAGACTTTGGTTCTCCTGAAGACTTTGAAAGTGATGAAATTGGTGTGACCTTGAAGACTTGGATATTCATGCAAGGATTATGAATCGTGAAGACTTTTGTTTTCGTAGTTTCATTTTCTCTTTCTTGAGTCATAGGAAACACCGTACTGTTAAAGGGGGTCGAGGTAATACTAAGGAAACTGATTTCCAAGTGATGCTCATCTCAAAATCCTACACCTACCCAATCCTTTCGAGTGAAGCCATTGGAAATCTCATATTAGTTCAGTTAATTTCTTCAGTGACAGAGACGAAGATCTTCTGGTCTCTAAGGAATTTGTTCCGACCCAGGAGTTAGGAATTCGCAAGTGCGGATTGCCTACATAGTGAGGAACATGATAGCCCTGAGGAATACGAACCTCAAATCAGACCATTGCTGTGCTACGCGCCAGCTGTCCAAAATATCCTACCACCTAACGGTCATATCCTTGAAGGGCATTTATGTCTTATCATGTCAGGCTGCTCCCTAGGCTATAAATAGCCTCCCCCTACAACCACTAGCTAGTTGGCTGCTCCGAGAGAAACTGACACTTGTAAATTGAGAGCATCCCATCCTCCGAGGACTTCGAGAGAAAATCATCAAGTGAGGAAAACCCAAATCCCAAACCCAAACCTACAAACCCAAAGTGATTGAGCATCACTGAAGAGATTGTTCCTGTGTGGAGCCGACGCTTGTTACCTTTGAGGACTATGTATCCTCCAGAGGTTAGGCGTCATGGTCTGAGCATCCAAGAGAAATTGTGGATTGCCGAGTGACCGAGTCTGTGAAGGTTTGGAAGTCACCTGTGAAGACTTACCACGAGTGTTGAGCGAGGTTTGTGTGATCTTAGCTCAAGGAGAATACGGTGAGGACTGTGTCCTCGAGTTTAAATACTCAGCCACTGCAACTAGACGTACAACTGTCACAGCAGTTGGAACTGGTCTACCAAATCATTGTCTTCACCAAGCCTACTGGTTCTATTTCCTCAACCCTTTCATTTCCTCATTCATGTGTTGATGAACTTGATCATTACTATTTGAAGACTTTGACTGAAGACTTTCTTTATTTCCTCAATCCTATTTCTTCAGTCACATTGTCTTCAGCCTGCTTATCCTGTGCTTATGCTTTCTGTACTCTGTGTCTGTCTTTCATTTCATCACGATGACTATGCTATTGCTCTGTTATGCTTATACCTGAGTACTTATTCCGCCGCTAGTTCATGACTTAGGAATTTCCTCACCTGAAATTCCTCAGTGATGAATTTGTAAAAATTGCCTATTCACCCCCCCTCTAGTCGACCTAACGCACTTTCAATTAGTATCAGAGCAAGGTACTACCTTGTTCTATGTGATTTTGGTTTAACCGCCTAGAATTTTGGTTGGGTCAACTACAGGTATGATCAAGGTCTCGGCTGGGTGTCCTACCTTTGATGGGACGGACTACCCCTACTGGAAGAACAAGATGCACATGCATCTTGAGGCAATTGATAACGATCTCTGGTATGTTGTGGAAAATGGTGTTCCCTCAGTCACTCCATTTGTGTATGCTGCTGATGTGAAGAGATTCAAGCAACTCGACTCTCAAGCAAAGAATATCATATGTGGCCATCTGAGCAAAGGACAATACGGCAGAGTGAGTGCCCTGGAAACTGCCAAGCTGATTTGGGACAGGTTGTCCAAGGTTAACAAAGGAGTCTCAACTCAACGTGACTCCCGGGTTGATGTTCTTTGCAATCTCTTCAACTGCTTCAAAAGACTTGACAATGAAAATGTTCAGCAAACCTTCGATCGCCTCACCGACATCCCAAATGAGCTTCATGCACTTGGTGCCACTGACATCATCGATCATGAGGTGGTGAATAAATTGCTGAGGTCACTTGATTTCTCATTCGATACTCTTGCACTAATAATTCAAGAGTGAGCTGATTACAAGTCACTAGATCCCACTAATATCCTCAAGAGGCTAAATACTCATGAGTTCTAGCTTGCTGAGAAGAGAGACCTCTATGGACCGAGCTATGGAAGATCACGTGCACTGAAGGCCAAGGCATTCTCTGAGTCTGAAGCTGAAGATTCTAGTAGCAGCCTTGGTGATCCCGAAGAACTGAGCCAGGAGCTAGCAATGCTCGTGATGAAATTCCAGAAGTTCTCTCGCCGCAGTCGCTTTGGAAAGTCTTCAAGAAATGATGATTCCTCGTCTCGTGACTACAAAAAGAGAACTTGTCACAAATGCAAGAAACCTGGTCACTACATGTCTGACTGTCCTCTATGGGAAAAGGAATCAAAGAAGAAGAAGTACAAAGATGACGATTCTGATGACTCAAAGAAGAAGAAGAAATCCTCAAAGTCCTCATCATCAAAATCTTCAAAGTCTTCATCTCACAAGAAGAGCAGTTCCAAGAAGGCCCGGGCATTCATTGGAAAGGAAATGGACTCTGAAGCTGAATCTGAGGATAATGTGGAAGAGGAGGAATCTGAGGAGTCAGACTCTAGTGTGGCGAGCTTAGCCCTCGCTACTGCTTACGTCAGCAAGTCCATCTTCAACATTGAAGAAAATGACCTCCCCAACTCTGCTGACAAGAGCGTCGATGACTATGTTCCCACCTACTACTTCATGGCAAAAGGTGCTGCTACCTCTTGAGCACTGCGTTGGTTTTCCCTTGAAGAGGAAAGGCTGATGCAGCAAAGTAGTGGTATTTCCCTTAGTTTTTGAGAACCAAGGTATCAATCTAGTAGGAGGCTCCATAGATGTCCCTCGTACCTACACAAACAAACAAGAACCTCGCAACCAATGCGATAAAGGGGTTGTCAATCCCTTCACGGTAACTTGCGAAAGTGAGATCTGATAGAGATAATAAGATAAGATAAATATTTTTGGTATTTTTATGATATAGATTGGAAAGTAAAGATTGCAAAATAAAAATAGATCGGAAACTTATATGATAAAATATAGACCTTGGGGCCATAGGTTTCACTAGTGGCTTCTCTCAAGATAGCATAAGTATTACGGTGGGTGAACAAATTACTATCGAGCAATTGATAGAAAAGTGCATAGTTATGAGAATATCTAGGCATGATCATTTATATAGGCATCACGTCCGTGACAAGTAGATTGAAACGATTCTGCATCTACTACTATTACTCCACACATCGACCGACTCCTGCCTGCATCTAGAGTATTAATTTCATAAGAACGGAGTAACGCATTAAGAAAGATGACATGATGTAGAGGGATAAACTCAAGCAATATGATATAAACCCCATCTTTTTATCCTTGATGGCAACAATACAATACGTGCCTTGCTGCCCCTGCTGTCACTGGGAAAGGACACTGCAAGATTGAACCCAAAGCGTAACACTTCTCCAATTGCAAGAAAGATCAATCTAGTAGGCCAACTAAACTGATAATTCGAAGAGACTTGCAAAGATAACTAATTACACATAAAAGAATTCAGAGAAGATTCAATTATTTCTCATAGATAAACTTGATCATAAACCCACAATTCATCGGATCTCGACAAACATACCGCAAAAAGAGTTACATCGAATAGATCTCCCAGAAGATCGACGTGAACTTTGTATTGAGATTCAAAGAGAGAGAAGAAGCCATCTAGCTCATAACTATGGACCCGAAGGTCTATGGTAAACAACTCACAACTCATCGGAGAGGCCTTGGAGATGAAGTAGAGGCCCTCCATGGTCGATTCCCCCTCCGGTGGAGCACCGACTAAGGCTCCAAGATGGGTTCTCGCGGATACAGAAGGTTGCAGCAGTGGAAATAGTTTTTCGTGGTGCTCCTGGATTTTTTCAGGGTACGTGTATATATATATATATATAGGAGGAAGAAGTAGGTCGGTTGAGCCACGAGGGGCCCACGAGGCTGGGGGGCGCGCCCACCCCCCTAGGGCGTACCGGGCACCCTCGTGGCCGCCTCGTTTCCTGCTTGACGTCCACTCCAAGTATCCTGGATTGTGTTTGTTCCAAAAAGATCGCTCCCGAAGGTTTCATTCTGTTTGGACTCCGTTTGATATTCCTTTTCTTCGAAACACTGAAATAGGCAAAAAAATAGCATTTCGGGCTAGGCCTCCGGTTAGTAGGTTAGTCCCAAAAATGATATAAAAGTGTAAAGTAAAGCCCGTAAACATCCAAAATGGGTAATATAATAGCATGGAACAATCAAAAATTATAGATACGTTGGAGACGTATCAAGCATCCCGAAGCTTAATTCCTACTCGTCCTCGAGTAGGTAAATGATAAAAATAGAATTTTTGATGTGGAATGCTACCTAGCATAATTCTCAATGTAATTTTCTTTATTCTGGCGTGAATGTTCAGATCCAAATGATTCAAAATAAAGGTTCATATTGACATAAGAAATAGTAATACTTCAAGCATACTAATAAAGTAATCATGTCTTCTCAAAATAGCATGGCTAAAGAAAGTTCATCCCTACAAAATCATATAGTTAGGCTATGCTTTAATTTCATCACACAAAATACTCCAATCAAGAACAACCCCGGTTTCAGCCAAGCAATTGGTTCATACTTTTTAGCGCGCTTCATCTTTTTTCAACTCTCACGCAATACATGAGCGCGAGCCATGGATATAGCACTATGGGTGGAATAGATGATGATGGAGGTTGTGTGGAGAAAAAAAGGAGAAAGTCTCACATTGACGAGTCTAATCAATGAGCTATGGAGATGCCTATCAATTTATGTCAACATGAGGAGTAGGGATTGCCATGCAACGGATGCACTAGAGCTATAAGTGTATGAAAGCTCAAGAAAAGAAACGTGTGCATCCAACTTGCTTGCTCACGAAGACCTAGGGCATTTTTAGGAAGCTCGTCGTTGGAATATACAAGCCAAGTTCTATAATGAAAAATTCCCACTAGTATATGAAAGTGACAACATATGAGACTCTCTATATGAAGAACATGGTGCTACTTTGAAGCACAAGTGTGGAAAAAGATAGTAACATTGTCCCTTTTTTCTTTTCTTTTCATTTTTTTGGGCCTTTCTTTTTTTTGTTTTTTTCTTGGCCTTTCTTTTTTTATTTGGCCTTTCTTTTTATTTATTTATTTGGGGACAATGCTCTAATAATGATGATCATCACACTTCTATTTATTTACAACTCATGAATTACAGCTTGATACTAGAACAAAATATGACTCTATATGAATGCCTCCAGCGGTGTACCAGGATGGGAAATGAATCAAGAGTGACATATATGAAAAATTATGAAGGTGGCTTTGCCACAAATACGATGTCAGCTACATGATCTTGCAATGCAATATGACAATGATGATGCGTGTCATGATAAACGGAACGGTGGAAAGTTGCATGGCAATATATCTCGGAATGGCTATGGAAATGCCATAATAGGTAGGTATGGTGGCTGTTTTGAGGAAGATATAAGGAGGTTTACGTGTGATAGAGCATATCATATCATGGGGTTTGGATGCATCGGCGAAGTTTGCACCAACTCTCAAGGTGAGAAAGGGCAATGCACGGTACCGAAGAGGCTAGCAATGATGGAAGGGTAAGAGTGCGTACAATCCATGGACTCACATTAGTCATAAAGAACTCATATACTTGTTGCAAAAGTTTTATTAGACCTTGAAGCAAAGTACTACTACGCATGCTCCTAGGGGAAGGGTTGGTACGAGTTAACCATCGCGCGATCCCGACCTCCACTCATAAGGAAGGCAATCAAAAGAGCATCCCATGCAACAAATTTGTTACACAACTTTTACCATACGTGCATGCTACGGGACTTGCCAACTTCAACACAAGTATTCTTTAAATTCACAATTACCCAACTAGCATGACTCTAATATCACCACCTCTATATCTCAAAACAATTATCAAGCATCAAATTGATCATAGCATCCAATTCACTTCCTATGATAGTTTTTATTATACCCAGCTTGGATGCCCATCATTCTAGGACCAATTTCATAACCATAGAAAATATCATGCTGTTCTAAAAGACTCTCAAAATGATATAAGCGAAGTATGAGAGATCAACAATTTCTACAAAATAAAGCCACCGACGTGCTCTAAAAGATATAAGTGAAGCACTATAGCAAAATTATTTAGCTCAAAAGATATAAGTGAAGCACATAGAGTATCCTAATAAATTCCAAATCATGTGTGTGTCTATCAAAAGGTGTGTACAACAAGGATGATTGCGGTAAATTAAAAAGAAAAGACTCATATCATACAAGACGTTCCAAGCAAAACACATATCATGTGGCGAACGAAATTATAGCTCCAAGTAAAGTTACCGATAGACGAAGACGAAAGAGGGGATGCCTTCCGGGGCATCCCCAAGCTTAGGCTTTTGGTTGTCCTTGGATTATCTTGGGGTACCATGGGAATCCCCAAGCTTAGGCTCTTGCCACTCCTTATTCCATAGTCACAAATCTTTACCCAAAACTTGAAAACTTTCACAACACAAAACTCAACAGGAAATCTCATAAGCTCCGTTAGTGCAAGAAAGAAAAACCACCACATAAGGTACTGTAATGAACTCATTCTTTATTTATATTGGTGTTAAATCTACTGTATTCCAACTTCTATATGGTTCATACCCCCCGATACTAGCCATAGATGCATCAAAATAAGCAAACAACACACGAAAAAACAAAATCTGTAAAAAAAGAACAGTCTGTAGCAATCTGTAATTTTCGAATACTTATGGAACTCTAAAAATCCTACCAAATAGGAAGTCCTGGGCAATTTGTCTATTGATCTAGTTCAAAAAGAATCAATGCAAAAGCACATTTCTGTGATTTACTAAAATTATTCTCGTGCGTGCAAAAGTTTCTGTTTTTCAATAGAATCAAATTAACTATTACCGTAGGTTATCTTATAGGTTCTACTTGGCACAAACACTAATTAAAACATAAAACCACATCTAACCAGAAGCTAGATGAAATATTTATTACTAAACAGAAGCAAAAAGCAAGGAACAGAAATAAAATTGGGTTGCCTCCCAACAAGCGCTATCGTTTAACGCCCCTAGCTAGGCATAAAAGCGAGAATAGATCTAAGTATTGCCATCTTTGGCATTCAATTAATAAGTGGCACGCATAATAGATTCATAAGGTAATTTTACTTTCTTTCTAGGGAAGTGTTCCATGCCTTTCCTTAATGGAAGTTGGAATCTAATATTCCCTTCCTTCATATCAATAATTGCACCAATCGTTCTTAGGAAAGGTCTAGCAAGAATAATAGGACATGAAAGATTACAATCTATATCAAGAACAATAAAATCTACAAGCACATAATTCCTATTTGCAACAATAAGAACATCATTGATCCTCCCCATATGTTTCTTAATGGTGGAATCCGCAAGGTGCAAGTTTAAAGAGCAATCATCAAAATCATGGAAACCTAGCACATCACATAAAGTTTTCGGAATCATGGAAACACTAGCACCCAAATCACATAGAGCATAGCATTCATGATCTTTAATTTTAATTTTTATAGTACGTTCCCACTCATCATAGAGTTTTCTAGGTATAAAAACTTCCAATTCAAGTTTTTCTTCATAAGATAGCATCAAGGCATCAACAATATGTTTGGTAAAAGCTTTATTTTAACTATAAGCACGAGGAGAATTCAACACGGATTGCAACAAGGAAATACAATCTATTAAAGAACAATTATCATAATTAAATTCTTGAAATCCATAATAGTGGGTTCATTGCTATGTAAAGTTTTGACCTCTCCAATCCCACTTTTACCAAATTTAGCATCAAGATTTACAAACTCCGAATATGTGGGATCTAAAGTTGACACTCTTACAAACCCACTTTCAATATTACTGCAAACACTATTATCAATCTCATATTCATAATGGGGCTTAAATAAATTTTCAAGATTATAAGAAGAATCACCCCAATCATGATTGTTGCAACAAGTAGTAGACATAGCAAAACTAGCATCCCCAAGCTTAGGGTTTTGGATATTATTAGCACAATTGACATCAAGAGAATTTAAAATAAAATCATTGCAATCATGCTTTTTATTCAAGAGCTATCGTGAATCTCTATAAATTTCTTCATCACAATTTTCAGATTCACGAATTTCAAGCAAAACCTCATAAAGATAATCTAGTGCACTCAAATCACTAGGATTTGGTTTATCATAATTGGATCTCTTAAAAAGATTGTGAAAGTGCGTTACGTCGACTAGAGGGGGGGCGAATAGGCGATTTTTATGAATTCTTCACTTAGGAATTTTAGGGTGAGGAAATTCCTAAGCGAAGAACTACTTGCAGCGGAATAAGTACTCAGGTATAAGCAAAACAGAGTAATATCATAGTCATCATGATGAAATGAAAGACAAACACAAAGTACAGAAAGCGTAAACACAGGAAAAGCAGGATAAAGACAAACAGACTGAAGAATTAGGATTGAGGAAATAGAGAATGTCTTCAGTCAATGTCTTCAAGCAGTAATGATCAGGTACATCAACACATAATGAGGAAATGAAAGGGTTGAGGAAATAGAACCAGTTGGCTTGGTGAAGACAATGATTTGGTAGACTAGTTCCAACTGCTGTGACAGTTGTATGTATGGTTGGAGTGGCTGAGTATTTCAACTCGAGGACACACAGTCCCGGACACACAGTCCTCACCGTATTCTCCTTGAGCTAAGATCACACAGACCTCACCCAACAGTAGTGGTAAGTCTTCACAGGTGACTTCCAAACCTTCACAGACTTGGTCACACGGCAATCCACAATTCATCTTGGATGCTCAGACCATGACGCCTAACAGTCTGGAGACACACAGTCCTCAAAGGTAACAAGCATCAGTTCCACACAGGAACAATCTCTTCAGTGATGCTCAATCACTTTGGGGTTTGTAGGTTTGTGTTTGGGATTTGGGTTTTCCTCACTTGATGATTTTTGCTCAAAGTCCTCGGAGGATGGGATGCTCTCAAATGCCAAGTGTCAGTTTTTCTCGGAGCAGCCAACCAGCTAGTGGTTGTAGGGGGTGGCTATTTATAGCCTAGGGAGCAGCCCGACATGATAAGACATAAATGCCCTTGGCAGATATGACTGTTAGATGGTAGGATATTTTGGAACAGCTGGCGTGCGGCTCAGCAACGGGTCGGATATTTTGAGGTTGGAATTCCTCAGGGCTATCATGTTCCTCACTATGTAGGCAATCTGCACTGGAGAATTCCTAACTCCTTAGTCAGAACAAATTCCCTAGAGACCAGAAGAAATTGACTGAACTGATATGAGATTTCCAATGGCTTCACTCGAAGGATTGGGTAGGTGTAGGACTTTGAGATGAGCATCACTTGGAAATCTGTTTCCTTAGTATTACCTCGACCCCCTTTAATAGTACGGTGTTTCCTATGACTCAAGAAATAGAAAATGAAAGTACGAAAACAAAAGTCTTCACGTCTTCATGGTCGTACCAATTTCTTCACTTTCAAAGTCTTCAGGAGAACCAAAGTCTTCAGCCGAAGACATTCATTTTTAGGGGTCGACTTTTACTGTAAATATCAAACTCCTCATTGACTTATAGAGCCTGTGTACACTCACAAACATATTAGTCCCTTAACCTATAAGTCTTCAATACACCAAAACCACTAAGGGGCACTAGATGCACTTACAATCTCTCCATTTTGGTGATTGATGACAATATAGGTTAAGTTTTCAACGGGGATAAACATATGAATTGAAAGTACTCAAAATTTAGGAATTTGATTGCAAGATATAGAAGAACTCCCCTTGAAGATGTGCATAGTGAGGTATTTGCTTTTGAAGCAATGCACATTTGAAGAGTGGAATCATGGAGACACTCCCCCTATATCTTGTAATTCATACACGCATGTAACATATAGAATGAAGAATTTGAAATGCATGATGAAATATGGTGACTGATGTAATTCAGCATGCGTGCATAGGACTAATTAGGAAATAGCATGCAGAAAAACAGAGCAAAAGTATCAGGTCACCATCGGACTTAAGTTTACAACTCGATCAACAAAAGCATCATAAGAGCGAGAGTTGCAACTTAACACAAAAAACACCCATATATATGGACCCGCTTGAAGACTAACTCAAATTTCTCCCCGTTTGTCATCAAATGACCAAAAGGGACGAAAAATGAGGACTAACACCCCTGAAGAATCTCTTCACGAAGTCGATGGAGGAGCGCCGGCGTTGTTGGGGTCGTCTGTTGGAGTAGGGCCTACCGCAGTGTCGTCCAGATCTTCATTTTCATCAGTATCGTGGGACGAGGAATAAGAACTGGGCACCAAAGGAGGAACTTCGACCTTCTTGAATTTCTTTGGTGGAGGCTTAGCCCAGCCGAAGTCATGCTTGAAGCCCATCTGCTTGAGATGCTCATCACCGTAAAGGTGAGACAATATAGCCCAGGTGCGATCAAACATTTCATTGAGGTAGTAGTGGTTCTTCTTCACTGAATTATAAGTGGCAGTCATGTTGTGAACAACGGAACCAAACTAGCGTTTCACCCATTTGTGAGTGCAACCCACCTTTTGATGAAGACTGAGGAGAAGCTCACGATCAGTCATCACCCTTGGAGTTGTTGCCTGAGGACTTTGCTTTGAAGCATTTGCGGCAGAATCATGAGTAGCAGAATCATCATTGGTGGAGTATGAAGCAGCTTTGCGGAACTGTCCATCCAATGGTCGAATGCCCTCATCAATGACAGAAGTGGCCTTGCCCTTTTCATCAGCTGAGGAAAATGTCTGTTTGAGGACTTCAATCGGGGGCAATAAGATGCCATGGTTGAGTGTATCAGCTTTGTAGTTGAGTGAAGACCTTGTTCTGAGGAATCTCATAATCCAGGGAGCGTAAGGCTTCAACTCAAACGGGGACATAGTGACGTTTTCCAGAGTCCTCATGAGGAAATCATGATAATTCACGGGAATACCGTGCATGATATTGAACAGTAGATTCTTCATGATGCCAACGACTTCTTCATCATTCGAGTCATGGCCCTTGATTGGACTCAATGTCTTCGTTAGAATACAATAGACTGTCCTCGGCACATATTGCAATTCCTTCACGAGGAATTTGGTCCTTGAGGCTTATCCAGGCTTCAATGGCTTCATCAGCACTTGCATGAAATGATCTGACAGCTCAGTTTCAGAATAGATCAGACGTGCACCTTCTGGGGGAGGACTGACTGGCATGGCACGAAGCAATTCAGTTACCGGTGCCTTGTAGTGTGTGTTCTCTGTCATCTAGTCCAACACCGATGAGTTCACATCTTCAACATTGCCTGTGATGTGCAGCGTCGCGTAGAATTTAAGAATGAGTTCTTCATTCCAATCGCATATGTCAGTGCAGAAATTGAGCAGGCCAGCATCATGAATGGCAGCGAGGACTGGCGTAAAGCAAGGCAGTGATTCCATATCCAAGTGAGGAATGTGCTCATGGTCGAAGACTTTGACTTTGTTGAACAACACTGAAGAATAGAAATTAGCTTGGCTGGCAGTCCAGAATTGCTTCCTCCTCAGACAAGCAAAATCATATGGATTGTAGTCAGTGAAGAATACATGCTCATTGAAGAAGGCATCAACCTTGAACTTCGGAGTCTTGGAGAATTTATTCTTTGGCTGTGGCTAAGGAGTATCGGTAATTTGAAGAATAACTTCTGGAATGTCAATTTCAGGAGCCGTAGGCTGAGGAATTTCTGCTTCTGCTTCAGTAGTAGCCTGGGCCTCCATTTCTTCAGCAGCTTGAGCATCATCACTAGTGGCTGGAATCTCTTCAGGAATGGAAGGGGTGGCATGAATTTCTTCAGAACCCATTTGAACTTCAGTTGGAGCTGGGGACTGAGGAATTTTCTGGAGTGGTGTGAACAGAGGTGAGTTGGGGTGCTGGCTCTCCCAAAAATCATCACTCATCACGGGAGTGGTGCAGCCAATGTCCACATCCTCATCCACTTCCATTTCTTCAACGCCGGCCTCTTCAGCAGTAAACTGAGGAGTTGGCGATGATACCGGAGGAGTTGAAGTGAAAGCTTCAACTTCAATTTCTTCATCCATCTGCTCTATGGAAGCAGCAGAGGGATCTTCTTCTGCAGATTCATCAGGAATCTGATATTCTTCACCATGAGGAACAAGTTCCTTAGATGGCATGCTTGCCAGAGGAACATCATCAATGGGATTCTCTAGTGAAATTGTCAAAATCTTCGCCTTCTTGGGGGCCGAAGATTCTGAGGTAGTTGATGCCTTCCTTTTCTTCAAAGCAGCATGCTCTATAGCTTTGGTTTTCTTCACTTCCAGAGCATAAGGAAGAATTGGACTTGGTGTTGGTGCGGGTGGAGCAGTGGCAGTGGGATCAATTTCTTCAGACACAACTGATGCAGTTGGCCTGTCTTGAGCAGTTTCTTCAGGCGCAGTGACAGAGTCTTCAGCTGGCGAGGGAGTCCTGGACTAGGGGGTGTCCGGATAGCCGGACTATCATCATCGGCCGGACTCCAAGACTATGAAGATACAAGATTGAAGACTTCGTCCCGTGTCCGGATGGGACTTTCCTTGGCGTGGAAGGCAAGCTTGGCGATACGGATATGTAGATCTCCTACCATTGTAACCGACTCTGTGTAACCATAGCCCTCTCCGGTGTCTATATAAACCGGAGGGTTTTAGTCCGTAGGAAGAACAACCATTACAACAATCATACCATAGGCTAGCTTCTAGGGTTTAGCCTCCTTGATCTCGTGGTAGATCCACTCTTGTACTACCCATATCATCAATATCAATCAAGCAGGAGTAGGGTTTTACCTCCATCGAGAGGGCCCGAACCTGGGTAAAAACATCGTGTCCCTTGTCTCCTGTTACCATCCGCCTAGACGCACAGTTCGGGACCCCCTACCCGAGATCCGCCGGTTTTGACACCGACATTGGTGCTTTCATTGAGAGTTCCTCTGTGTCGTCACCGATAGGCTTGATGGCTTCTTCAATCAACAACAACGCAGTCCAGGGTGAGACTTTTCTCCCCGGACAGATCTTCGTGTTCGGCGGCTTTGCACTGCGGGCCAATTCGCTTGGCCATCTGGAGCAGATCGAAAGCTACGCCCCTGGCCATCAGGTCAGGTTTGGAAGCCTAAACTTCACGGCTGACATCCGCGGAGACTTGATCTTCGATGGATTCGAGCCACAGCCGAGCGCGCCGCACTGTCACGATGGGCATGATTTAGCTCTGCCACCGGACAGTACCCTGGAGGCCGCACATGAGTCCGCTCTGACCCATAGTTCGGAGCCGACCGCGCAGATCGAGGACAGGTGGCTGGACACCGCCTCGGGGGCTGCAATCTCTACGGCGATGGAGCCGAATACTAACCTTGTCCTTGCAAAGCTCGTGACTCCGAGGTGCCGGACTCCTTGCCGGACTCCGAACCTCCTGCGCCCCTGCCAATCGAATCCGATTGGGCGCCGATCATGGAGTTCACCGCTGCGGACATCTTTCAGCACTCACCCTTTGGCGACATCCTGAATTCGCTAAAGTATCTCTCGTTATCAGGAGAGCCCTGGCCGGACTGCGGTCAGGATGGTTGGGATGCGGACGACGAAGAAATTCAAAGCCCACCCACCACCCACTTTGTAGCCACTGTCGACGATCTAACCGACATGCTAGACTACGACTCCGAAGACATCGACGGTATGGACGACGATGCCGGAGACGATCAAGAACCAGCGCCTACGGGGCACTGGAAGACCACCTCGTCATACGACATATACATGGTGGACATCCCAAAGGATGGGAACGGCGAAGAAGCAGCGGAGGCAGATTCCTCTAAGAAACAGCCCAAGCGCCGACGTCAGCAGCGCCGCTCTAAATCCCGCCACAGCAAGAATGGAGATTCCGGCACCGGAGATAATAACACCCCAGAGAGTGCCGAAGACAACCCCCTCCAGCAAGATTCAGCACAGGAGGACGGAGTAGCCAGCCCTCAAGAGAGAGCGGCAGACGAGGAGGTAGAGGATGATAATTACATGCCTCCCTCCGGAGACGAGGCAAGCCTCAACGACGACGAATTCGTCGTGCCCGAGGATCCCGTCGAACAAGAGCGTTTTAAACGCAGGCTAATGGCCACGGCAAACAGCCTAAAGAAAAAGCAGCAACAGCTTCGAGCTGATCAAGACCTGCTGGCCGACAGATGGACCGAGGTCCTCGCGGCCGAAGAGCATGAACTCGAACGCCCCTCCAAAAGCTACCCAAAACGCAAGTTGCTCCCCGATTAGAGGAGGATGCATATAAACCTTCATCACCAGCGCACAATACGGCAGACCGACCACCTCGTGGCCGCGACAGAGAGGCATCTAGGCCCTCCGCCAGAACCGTACCCCGGCACCGCTCGAAAAGCGCGAAGCCACGGGGGAATGCGCCGGACTTGCGAGACATATTGGAGGACAAGGCAAAACAATCAAGATCTATCTACGGATCACGTGGGCGCCCCACGATCCACGACGACTACCGTCGCGCCGGATACAGCAACTCCGGCCGGGCCGAACACAACAGACAAAGCTCTCTTGAGCTACGTCGTGATATTGCCCAGTATAGAGGCGCCGCACACCCACTATGCTTCACAGATGAAGTAATGGATCATCAAATCCCTGAAGGGTTTAAACCCGTGAACATTGAATCCTACGATGGCACAACAGACCCCGCGGTTTGGATCGAAGATTATCTCCTTCATATCCATATGGCCCGCGGTGACGATCTCCACGCCATCAAGTATCTCCCACTCAAGCTTAAAGGACCAGCTCGGCATTGGCTTAACAGCTTGCCAGCAGAGTCAATTGGGTGTTGGGAGGACCTGGAAGCCGCATTTCTCGACAACTTCCAGGGCACATATGTGCGACCACCAGACGCCGATGACCTAAGCCACATAATTCAGCAGCCAGACGAATCGGCCAGACAGTTCTGGACACGGTTCTTAACAAAGAAAAATCAAATCGTCGACTGTCCGGATGCAGAGGCCCTCGCAGCCTTCAAACATAACATCCGCGACGAGTGGCTGGCCCGGCACCTAGGACAGGAAAAGCCGAAATCCATGGCAGCCCTCACATCACTCATGACCCGCTTCTGTGCGGGGGAGGACAGCTGGCTAGCCCGCAGTAACAACCTCAGCAAAAATTCTGGCAGTCCGGACAACAAGGACCGCAATGGCAGGTCGCGTCGTAACAAAAACAAACGCCGCGTTAACGGCGATAACACTGAGGATACGGCAGTCAACGCCGGATTCAGAGGCTCTAAACCCGGTCAGCGGAAAAAGCCATTTAAAAGAACTACTCCGGGTCCGTCCAATTTGGACCGAATACTCGACCGCTCTTGCCAGATACATGGCACCCCCGAAAAGCCAGCTAACCACACCAACAGGGATTGTTGGGTATTCAAGCAGGCAGGCAAGTTAATTGCCGAAAACAATGACAAGGGGCTGCATAGCGATGACGAGGAGGAGACCCGGCCGCCGAACAGTAGAGGACAGAAGGGTTTCCCCCACAAGTGCGGACGGTAAACATGATATACGCAACCCACATACCCAAGAGGGAGCGGAAGCGTGCACTTAGGGACGTATATGCGATGGAGCCAGTCGCCCCGAAGTTCAATCCATGGTCCTCTTGCCCGATCACTTTCGATCGAAGGGACCACCCCACCAGTATCCGCCATGGCGGATTCGCCGCATTGGTTTTAGACCCAATCGTCGATGGATTTCACCTCACTAGAGTCCTGATGGACGGCGGCAGCAGCCTGAACCTGCTTTATCAGGATATAGTGCGCAAGATGGGCATAGACCCCTCAAGGATTAAACCTACAAAGACGACCTTCAAAGGCGTCATACCAGGTGTTGAGGCCAATTGTACAGGCTCAGTCACACTGGAAGTGGTCTTCGGATCCCCGGATAATTTCCGAAGCGAGGAGTTAATCTTCGACATAGTCCCGTTCCGCAGTGGCTATCACGCTCTGCTCGGACGAACCGCGTTTGCAAAGTTCAACGCGGTGCCGCATTATGCATACCTTAAGCTCAAGATGCCAGGCCCTCGTGGAGTCATCACGGTCAACGGAAACACTGAACGCTCCCTCCGAACGGAGGAACACACAGCGGCTCTCGCGGCGGAAGTACAGAGCAGCCTCTTAAGGCAATTTTCGAGTCCGGCCGTTAAACGACCAGACATGGCCAAACGCGCCCGGAGTAACATACATCAAGACCACCTGGCACGTTCCGAGCACGCGTAGCAATGCAGCCCCAACCCCAGCCCTTGCATGACTGCAAGACTAGCCATTCGCGTACATCATTACGCTCTAGAGATACCATGGGCATAGGGGGAGGGGCACGACCACGACAGGCCCAGAGTGCGGCTCAACCACACCAGGGGCTCCCAAGTGTGTCGCTCTTTTTCTTTTCCTTTTTTTTATTTTCCACAGGACTCCGTTCACCAGAGGCCCTGTCCGGCAGTGGATCTGCCGAACTCACGATGCAACAGCCAGGGAAGGACAATGGCTACGACGAACACTCAGGTGGTCTCCATTATGAGCATTAAATCTGTTAAATACACCATTCCGCAGCCTACCCCGGGAGGGGGACATGTCTAATAGTCCAAACCCTTGCCTACCGCACTATTTGTATCGTTCTGCACTCATGGCAGAATTCCTTGAATAAACAATGCATCACTTTTCGCTTATAATTGCATTCTTTTTTACATATATGTTCATTTATGACGTTTTGCATCCGTACACTTTGGTACGGCCGAATACACCAGGGGCTTATGTTCCCCGCATTATGGTGTGATAAGTCCGAACACTTTCACAAGTGCGGCACCCCGAACTTATAGCACTATATGCATCGGCTCCGAATCATGTCTTGGGTCAATAGTTGGGTTTGCCCGGCTCCCATGTTTTGGTACCTTACGTTCCGTTCTATCGGCTAAGGTAGCACTGGGAGAACCACTGCGATTGCGCCCCGGTTGAGCTGGGCGAGCGCCTCAGTGGAGAAAGCTAAAACTGACCGTCATGATAAGGCGAGAGCTGGTCGCTGTTCGAGAGGTCTTTTCGAGTCCCTAAAGACTTATGCCGCTTAGAGCGAGGAACCGGCTTCGTCCGGCCCAGGCGTGGATAGCGCCCCGAACTCGGTCTTCCGAACACTAGGGGCTTCGCCGAAATTTAAAATTATAGAATTCTATGGCTAAGTGAGAGTGTTCAAGCATTATAAGTCCGGTTGCCTTGTTCGTTGTGTTGAGCGCCTCCCTAGATGGACCCAAAAATGGGAACAAGAGCGCTCAAGTTTATCCCGAACACCCCAGCACTCGTGGCATGGGGGCTGAAGCCGACGACTTGCCATCTCTCAGATTTGATAAACGGCCGCACAGAAGGTAATATTTTAAATTAATAAGCGTTGCTTAGCGCATATGAACAAAGTTTTCAGCGCACAGGATAACACATTGCGAGTCTACTCAAATATTACATCTTTGGGGCACTCATCCGCAATCTTGCGGGCACCCTTCAGGACACTCTTATAATACATTTCGGGCGTACGATACTCCTTGCCCGCCGGCGGCGCGTCCGTCAGAAGCCTCTCAGCATCCAGCCTGCCCCAGTGCACCTTTGCGCGGGCAAGGGCCCGACGGGCACCTTCAATGCAGGCGGAGCGCTTGATGACTTCCACCCAGGGCACGCATCCACCAGCCGCCGCACGAGGCCGAAGTAGCTCCCAGGCATGGCCTCTTCAGGCCACAGCCGAACTATGAGGCCCTTCATGGCCTGCTCGGCTACCTTGTGGAGCTCGACCAGCTGCTTCAGCTGGTCGCTAAGGGGCACCGGATGTCCGGCCTCAGCATACCAAGACCAGAAGACCTTCTCCGTTGAGCTCCCCTCCTCGGCCCGGTAGAATGCGGCGGCATCGGACACGCTGCGAGGCAGATCTGCAAACGCTCCTGGAGAGCTCCGAATTCGGGTAAGTAACAGGTAATTCACATTCACATGCTTGCTTTGCATGAAAAATGCCTTACCCGCCGCTATTTTCTTCACCGCCTCAATCTCCTAGAGGGCCTTATGGGCCTCGGCCTTAGCGGCTTTGGCACTCTCAAGAGCCGAGGCAAGCTCGGACTCTCGAGTCTTCGAGTCGCGCTCCAAACTCTCATGCTTTTCCATGAGAGCCTGGAGCTCTTGCCGCACCTCCGCCACCCGCGCCTCCTGCTTCTCTCGCTCCGCTCGTTCCGCGGCCGCATTACGTTCGGCCGCGGACACGGCCTCCTTCAGGGTCGCCACCTCGTTCGTGGCCCCTGCAGTGCCCACGTTATCCTTGTTATTTCTATTTGCAACCAAAATCCTTTTCTGTAAGGTACAAATTTAATACGGTGTTACTCACCTTCTTTGTCCTCGAGCTGCTTCTTGGCAAGGCCGAGCTCGTTCTCGGACCGCTCGAGGTCCTGCTTCAAAGCACCGACCTCCGCAGTCAATGCGGCAGAGGTCAGCAGCGCAGCCTGCAATCCCATATTGACATAATTTTTAGAACTCCTGCGTATATCTTTTTAGATCCTCAGTCCGGCTTTTCTTTCCGAACACCGAACCGAGCATCAGGGGCTACTGTCTATGCGGTATTACATTACATATTTTAAAACTTCTTACCTCAAAGCCTGTTAGAAGGCTGCTGCAGGCTTCGGTCAGCCCGCTCTTGGCGAGCTGAACCTTCTGAATCACCGCACTCATGATAGTGCGGTGTTCTTCCTCGATGGAAGCGCCGTTGAGCGCCTCCAACAAGTTGTCCGGCGCCTCCGGTTGGACGGAGGCTGCCGGTGTCACGGTCTTGCCCTTCTTACGAAGGGGCCGCCTGCCGGACTCCGGAACCACTGCGGGTTCCGGTGCGGAGTCCGGTGCGAAGTCCGGGAGGTTGCCCTGTGGCACCTCCGGAGCCTCCCCCTCCTGGCGGGTCCCCTCCTGGGATCCCACCTCGGCGTCCTCAGCACCACGAGGGGTGGAGGCGGTCGGAATGGAATCCACATCCGACGGAGCCAAGGACCCGCTCGAAGAAGCGGGAAAATCGTCCTCGGCCGGACTACAGGTTGTATGCGGCATTAGAAGGACACTATGTGGCAAAAAGAGAAATTATAAATCATTCAGGAATCCGGATACTTACGATCTTGCCGGGGGCTTGGCCCTCGAGGGCCACCCCTCGTCGCCGTCGTCGGCGTTGGCGGAGCAGTCCGGAGGAAGGGTCCTTCCCTTCTTGGACCCTTCGGCCTCCCCCGTTGGGGAAGCCTTCCTCTTCCTCTCTCCCCCCTCTGGGGAGAGTCCTCTTTCTCCTCCTCGTCTTCGGGGGAGGAGTCCGCCTCGGAGCCATCGGACGATGAGTCCGATACCACCTGGCGCCGGGAACTCCTTCGGGTTCCCGTGGCCTTCTTCTTGGCCTTCTTCTCCGGCACCACGTAAAGGGCCGGAACCAGCAGCCCCGTCAAACGGGTGTCCGCTGGGTCTTCGGGAAGGGGAGCCGGACAGTCAACCTGTCCGGACATCCTCTGCCAGTCCTGTTAAAGGCATCGGGAGTTTTAGATCCCACATAGAGTCAAACTATGAAAGAAATAAGTGTCCCATAAAGGATAGCAAAGCTTACCTCGTCGGCCGGGCGCTTCATGCCGAATCCGCGATCTTCAGTTGCGGATGCGGGGGCTTCTCCCCCCTTGAACAGCACCCTCCAGGCAGCTTCGTACGTCGTGTCGAAGAGCCCGCTCAGGGTCCGGTGCTGCACCGGATCGAACTCCCACAAATTGAAGGCCCGTTGCTGGCAGGGGAGAATCCGGCGGACGAGCATGACCTGGATCACGTTGACAAGCTTAAGTTTCTTGTTCACCAGGGTCCGGAGACATGACTAGAGTCCGGTCAGCTCCTCCGAACTACCCCATAGCAAGCCCTTCTCTTTCCAGGAGGTGAGCTGCATAGGGGTACCAGATCTGAACTCGGGGGCCGCCGCCCATTTAGGGTCACGCGGCTCGGTGATGTAGAACCACCCCGATTGCCACACTTTGACGGACTCCACGAAGGCACCCTCGAGCCAGATGACGTTGGGCATTTTGCCCACCATGGCGCCTCCGCACTCCGCTTGGACGCCCTTCACTACCTTCGGCTTGACATTGAAGGTTTTTAGCCACAAGCCGAAGTGGGGCTGGATGCAGAGGAAGGCCTCGCACACGACGATAAACGCCAAGATGTTGAGGATGAAGCTTGGCGCCAGATCATGGAAATCCAGGCCGTAGTAGTACATGAGACCCCGGATAAAGGGATGAAGTGGGAAGCCCAGTCCACGGAGGAAGTGGGGAAGGAATACGAGCCTCTCATGAGGCCTGGGGGTGGGGATGAGCTGCCCCTCGTCGGGCAGCCAGTGCGCGATGTCGCTCGAGAGGTATCCGGCGCCGCGCAGCTTCTCGATGTGCCCCTCCGTAACGGAGGAGGCCATCCACTTGCCTCCCGCTCCGGACATGGCTGGAGAAGGTTGAGACGAGATGTGCGGACTTGGGCGCTGGAGCTCGAGGGCGCGGAGATGGATAAGAAAAGGAGGAAGAAGGCGTAGGTAAAAAAGGTGGATCCTTATCCCCTTATATATGGGCGGACGAAGACTATGCGTCCCCACCGGCCTGGTAAAACTCGCTTATCTCCCAAGCGCCACCATCAATGGCGCGGTTGGGTTACCCACGTCCGTATTGATGGGAATCCCAGAATAAGGGGAACACGATCTCTGCTTCGACAAGACGTGCCAAGGAAACCGCTTCGCTAAACGTGCTGAGGTGGTATAATAAAAAATGATTCAAGTAAAGGCTTGGTGGTGGTGTGACGTCATGCCACAAAATACGTCAGCAGATCGAACTTGTGTGCATATTATTCTCTCTACGGTGGTATGTGGAACTTATTTTGCAGAGCCAGACACTATCCTGGTGTTCACGATCTTCTATGAATTATTCGGAGGAGGAACCCGCCTTGCAATGCCGAACAATATGCGCGCCGGACTCATCGTCATTGAAGCCTGGTTCAGGGGCTACTGAGGGAGTCCTGGACTAGGGGGTGTCCGGATAGCCGGACTATCATCATCGGCCGGACTCCAAGACTATGAAGATACAAGATTGAAGACTTCGTCCCGTGTCCGGATGGGACTTTCCTTGGCGTGGAAGGCAAGCTTGGCGATACGGATATGTAGATCTCCTACCATTGTAACCGACTCTGTGTAACCGTAGCCCTCTCCGGTGTCTATATAAACCAGAGGGTTTTAGTCCGTAGGACGAACAACCATTACAACAATCATACCATAGGCTAGTTTATAGGGTTTAGCCTCCTTGATCTCGTGGTAGATCCACTCTTGTACTACCCATATCATCAATATCAATCAAGCAGGAGTAGGGTTTTACCTCCATCGAGAGGGCCCGGACCTGGGTAAAAACATCGTGTCCCTTGTCTCCTGTTACCATCCGCCTAGACGCACAGTTCGGGACCCCCTACCCGAGATTCGCCGGTTTTGACACCGACAGCTGGCCTGGCAATTTCTTCAGGCGCAACACTAGTGGTTGCCCTGGCAGTTTCTTCAGAGGCTGGAATTACTTCAGCAGCCTTGGTGCTTGCAGTTTCATCAGCAACCTGAAGTTCATCAGCGGTGTTGGCAATTCCTTCAGTGGCTTGAGCAGATGCTTCAGCCGGAGTGACTTCATTGCGCACAGGAGCAGCATTACTTGAAGTGAATTTCTTCGTCAGCTTGACGAATCGGACCTTGGCGCCCTTTCAATCAGCCTTATAGGCTTCAAATTCTTCGCTGAGCTTCTTGATTTCAGCTTGTAGTGCAAGGAGCTGCTCAGGCGAAAGACCGAGGACATTGTCCTTTGGGTAGCGCTGCTTCTTGTACTACATTTTCTTCACTGACCTAGCTTGGTCATACTTCCATTTTTCTTCAACGATGAACGCTGTCACAATGTGACATTGTCCAGGAGTGAGGCCCAAATCTGGCATTGGACCATTGGGATCCTTGTGCCAGAGATCGATGAAATCAAGGATCTTCTTTGGATCCAAAAGTAGGGGCCCAACACTTCCTTTGGCTCTAGTGGCACGCTGCTGTCTGTCCTTGATGATATCAGCAAGTTCATCATCATCAGATGGAATTTGAAAGACCACCTGCTTCTTGTGAGGACTGGGTCTAGTGCCTCGTCCAGTAGTGGCCTTGGTCCTTAGCAGAGTGGGACTGGTAGTTGAAGGATGAGCTGAAGAACTCGCTGAAGATCCTGAGGCAATAGATATGCTAGTGGTCCTTTGGCACGTGGCGAGATGCATGGGTGCTAAGGACTTTGACGGAGGAGCTGAGGGTTTTGAAGCTCGAGGAATTGGTGCAGTTTCAGGAACTCGGGCAGCTTGAGGAATTTGCCTCGGTGGCATTGAGGAAATTGGCCGTGAGGGCATTGCAGAAGAACTTGTCTGTGAGGGCATTGCAGAGGTAGGTGGTTTCTTGGCTGGCTTCTTAGGCATAGCCTTCTTACTTGGAGAAGCCTCAGCAGTGGCGGCGGCAGCAACAAAATCCTCATTGAATTTCTTCACTGCTTCTTTGGCCTGCTTGGCCAATTTTGCTTGCCATCTCGCCCATTCATCAGCAAAATCCTCACCACGTTTAAGGCTTGTTAGATCAGCTAGCTGGCCAGGTGCCAGAGGAGGTCTTGAGCATGGAGGGTTAAGAGCGAATTTCTTCATGTATTTGGGAGTAACATATCTGTACTCTCCACTCTCTTGCCCATCTCCTTTATATCCTCTGAATGCGCACTTTGCGCTCAGTCTTTGTTTCCTTGCCATGTTTTGCCTCATCAGGCGTGCAGTACCCTGCATAGATATCCGCAGGGATCTCAAAGGCAGTGTTTACTTCAATCTTCTTTCCTCCTTTCTGAGGACGTTTACCATCAGCCATTTTCTTCAGCTGAGGAATTTGCACAATTGAGTTCTCTGAAGAAGTATGCAACTTTTCTTCGAGGAATGCTGCAAATGAGTTAAGTTGATGAGAACCTAGTGATTCAGCAGCTAACATGTGTAGCTGTGAATAGAGTATAGGTGCGAAGAACTTGGAGAGGTCATATGCGTTCTCAGAAGGTTTTGTAAAATTTGATGAAGTTTGAGGAAATTGACCCGATGTGTCTTGATGAATTTCACTAAGCGTTCTTTGTCTTAGGTTCCAGAGTTGTGCGGATCGTGAGATTCACACAATTGATGAATCATGAAGAAAAAGTCAATTAGATAAACAGATCAAGAACTGAAGATTTGTGCTAGGTGTTTAGAGTGTGGAGGCTGAAGAATAAACACCTTTTGAAGATTTGATGAATATCATCAGTAGAATAAATGCGGTAAAAGTAACTTTTTATTACCCTTGATGAAGACCATGACGAACTAGAAGTGTAGATTTGGAAGTTTGTCGGCTCGGATCTTCCACGCCCTAACTTGGTGGAGGAAGACGTCTACGGCGGCGGCGGAGGGAATATTTCCGCGGTCGGTGCGAGTACGATGGCAACGAGGTCAAGGCAGGGAAGCTCTTCCTCACCGACGACGATGGAGGCAGCGGCGGCGCTAGGTTTTGAGAAGCTCGAGTGAGGGAGTGAGTTCGAGCGGAGTAAAAGTGTAATGAGGAAGAGGAGGGGGTATTTATAGCGGAGATGAATAACTGTTCGCCCGAAGAATTTGGACAAACGTGCCCCTGACCCTTCTCATTCGTGTGACATGTGTCACCCACGTACTAAGAAGTGGAGATAGTGTGAGATCGTGGGTGAATAGATAATTATACCGTGGAATGCGTAATAATTTGAGCGGCAAAAGCCGAAAATTCAGATAAGAGTATTTTAAAGTGTCGTTCGTAATTTCTTCAGCTGACAAGGACACAGTGAAGAATTTGAACGAGTTTCAAATAGAACGCACATGAAGAATTTGTGAACAGACTGAGTTGAGTTTAGCATAGAGGGGGAAGGGTCCGATCACATTCACTTAGCAGAAAAAAAATCATCTTGAAGAGTTAGCAATAAGTGAATGCTGTAGAGGACACACACACACACACACACACACACACACACACACACACACACATATATATATATATATATATACAGACGGTCTATTCTGCTAATATTAGCAGGATAACTATTCTGATAACACTTCCGCACTGCACGCTTAACGCAAGTGCACGTCATTCTTTGAACCAAGTGTGCTGCAGTACTCACACGAGTGAACTTCTCGTTGAAAAAACTGCACGCGTTGTTTTTTCGGTACTGTTTTCGCTCTAGTTTTTGAACCGTTTATCGGAATGAGGCGTGTAATATACTGTTGAAAAGTTATGGATTAGGCGCAACTTTGACATGTTGAACACTTTTCACGATTCCTCGCGGTTTAACAGCAGTTTTGAAAATAGTGCTGCCCATGACGAGTGGCAGCGAGCGTATTTTCGCGATTTTTTCAAAACCGCTCATCGGAACGAAGCAAATGATACACCGTTGGAAAGATATCATTGAGGCGCATCATTTTCATATGTATCATTTTCTCTAATTCGTTATGGTTTAAGAGAAGTTTCAAATTTACTAAATTGCGGAATTACGTTTTTCAAAAAAATTCAAATTTTCGGTACTGTTTTCGCTCCAGTTTTTTAACCGTTTGTCAAAACAAGGCGTGTAATATACCATTGAAAAGATATGGATGAGGCGCAACTTTCATATGTTGAAATGTTTTTGAGAATTCTTACGGTTTTAAGTTAATTTTGAAAATCGTTTGGCGGACGATGAGTGGCAGCGGCCGTTTTTCGTGAAATTTTTACAAACCGCTGGTCGGAATGATTCAAAAGATACGCCATTGGAAAGATATCGATGAGGCCCAACTTTTTCATGTAGAACACTCTCTCTAATTCTTTACGATTTAAAAGGAATTTCGAATTACTGAAATGCGGACACTATGTTTTTCACGACACCCAAATCGACGTGCCTACTTCATTTGATTGAAAACCGCACTGCATCGGACGAAAAACCATACTTCATCAGACCGACAAGTGCACTACATGATTCCTTTTTTGTGGAACGTATTTTTTCCCAAACAAGGTGAAGTGCACTTCATGCCGAGTGTTGGTGAGCCGCAATACTATGAAAAGTGAACCTCGAGACTACCGTAAACGGGCCGCGACACTACCGAAAGTGAACCGCTTGAGCTTTTTCCAAACTCAATTTTTTTACGTGCATAGACCGGGCGAGTGGACCGCAGGACTGAGCAAGAGAACCACATGTAATGAGAAGTGAGCTGCTTTTCGAAGTGTTTTTGATTCGGAAAACCACGAAGGAGTTTTATGGCGAACTTCGTGAGAGAACAAAGTGAGCTTCAAAACATACATATTCATTCATTATTTTTACATAACCAAACTCACATTGTAGTGAACCGCAACCACTATTCCCTTTGCTCTAGTTTAATTTTTTTCACACGTAATGACCAACAAAGGTTGTACTAGCGAACTCCATTCTATGACAAAACAAGTGTGAACCGTGCGGGGCACCCAGCCGAACTACACTAGACCATCTCCCGTGGCAAACCACGTTCTTTTTTGTTTTTGCAAATCCTAGATGCAATCCCAGCGTCGCCGAAGTGTACTGCACCCTTTATGTAGTGGACTGCAACACAAGAATTGCAAACAATATTAAAACGGAACAGTTGTATAGCCAACGGACTCGCACATGAATTAAGCCGATCACAAAGTTAACTGCAAAGATACTCTTCAAAAGCAAAACTAAAATTTAAAATTAGGTACAATGAGCTACACATCTTGCTATCTGCACATCTCGCTCCTCACAAACGCCAAGCTGCACATCCTTTTTTGCTGCATAGAAGAACATAGTGAACTAAAACGAGCTGCAACCTGAGCCGCAACAAGCAGTGCGATGAGACAAAATGAGCTGCACCCCATGCTCCACGATGTTTTCATCATGGGGACTTCACGGTCGACGGCTGCGGTGGAAGGCCAGGGCAGGCATGGAGTACCCATTAGCTGAATCGCTCGAGTACACGACATGCACTGCAAAGAATACACAGACCCAACATTAGCTGAACCCGCAGTGACTCGCGGCAATGCCGAACTTCACAGCTACAGACTGTGAGCCGCACATGGCGCTCAAGGGAACTCCATGGCGCAGCTGAGCGAGGAGCTCCTTGAACCGCATCCAGAACTGCCAGCGCGAGGTGGAGGTTGTGGGGCGTCAGACCGACGCCGATCCACTGGCGTTTGAGCTCGGGATGGGGATGAGAGGTAGGGGGAAGTGGGGCAGCGGGGTGGCATCATCGTCAGAGCAGCGATGGAAGGCCAGGGCAGGCATGGGGTGGGTCGACGACTGCCAGTGAAAGGCGAGCCTACCGGCATGGAGGTGGGAGGCGGCGGGGCGGTGCAAGCCCCGGCCGGCGGCGCACGGGAGATCGCCCGGGACGGGATGGCGCGCATCTAGATGGCAGCTGCTCCCTGGAGGTCGCTGGGGGAGGCGCTACACGGATCCAGACGGTGGTGGATCTCACGAGGTCGCTGGGGGTCAGGGCGGCGTGGATCTCATGTGGTAGCCGAGGAGGAAGACGACGGCTATTAAGGAGGAAGGTGAAGCTAGAGGAATTGGTGGCGCGGTGCTGGCCGCGAGTTGCCGTGGCGCGGCAGCACGCTGGAAGCTCGGGGTGGGCGGTGCCGATGGGGAATGGGGAGATCGGGGCAGTGGGGGTAGGTGGGCGCGGGGAGGGGGAGGTGGGGGCTAAGTAGTTTTTTCCTAATTTCGATTCGTGGGCAGCCTAGTTTTGAGTGTTATCAGAATAAGAGGTGGATGTGCAGAATAAGGGTCTTAAGGGGTGTTATCATAATAGTCAAATGAAGAACAACAAGGAAAGAGTGAAGACAATGCAAAGCTGAAGAATTTGAAAAACTGAGGAATTTCAAAAATGACGAAAAAATTCAAATTGAAGATTTCCAACTTTGGTTGGTGGCGTAACCCACCGTATAAGAAAGCTGATTTCAGACACCACGTACAATTCTCATAGGGTTCTGGGAATCAATTTCTTCATTAATTTCTTCACATTAAGATGGTTAGTCTTCATTGATTGAAGAAAAACGTTACTTCTTGTGTTGCACATCTAAGTCATCAAGTCAGCATAAGTGTTAGGATGTGTGTCCTTTTTCAAAGAACATTCGAAGATTCTAGGATATTTAGCTCACACCGCAACTTGCTAAATCTCTTCTCATCCAAGGGCTTAGTGAAGATATCGGCCAGCTGGTCTTCAATATTTGCATAGTCGATGGAGATGTCGCCCTTCAACACATGGTCACGAAGAAAATGATGACGAATCTGGATGTGCTTTGTCTTCGAGGGCTGAACTGGGTTGTGAGCAATCTTTATAACACTCTCATTGTCGCAGTAGAGAGGCACATTTTTCACGTTGATGCCATAGTCCTTGAGTGTTTGCTTCATCCATAGTAATTGAGCACAGCAAGATCCAGCAGCAATGTACTCAGGTTCTGAAGTGGAGAGTGATATGCAGTTCTGCTTCTTCGAGGACCAACATACCAAGGATCGTCCGAGGAAATGACATGTGCCTGACGTTGACTTGTAGTCCACCCGATCGCCAGCATAGTCAGAGTCTGAATATCCAATGAGATCAAAGGAGGAGTCCTTGGGATACCATAATCCAAGTGTTGGTGTCTGAGCTAGATATCGAAGAATATGCTTCAGAGACTTATGGTGTGATTCCTTCGGTGTAGCTTGAAATTGGGCACACATGCAAACACTAAGCATAATATCTGGCCTAGATGCACATAGGTACAATAAAGAGCCAATCATGGGCAGTATACCTTTTGATCGAAGTCTTTACCATTTTCATCAGTGCATAGATGGCTATTTTTGGGCATAGGAATTTTGACGCCTTTGCAATCTTGCATGCCGAATTTCCTCAACACATCCTTGAGGTATTTCTCCTGAGATATGAATATGCCATTGTACTGTTGACAAATCTGAAGACCTAAGAAAAATTTCAATTCTCCCATCATAGACATTTGATATTCTTCACTCATCATATATGCAAATTCATCACTGTAACGTTGGTTAGTACAACCAAAGATAATATCATCAACATATATTTGGCACACAAATAATTCATCATCATATGATTTGGTGAAAAGAGTTGGGTCAAGTGAACCGGGTTTGAAGCCTTTCTTCATGAGGAATTCCTTCAGTGTGTCATACCACGCCCGAGGTGCTTGCTTGAGGCCATAGAGGGCCTTGTTGAGTCTGTAGACGTGATCTGGAAATTTTGGATCCTCAAAACCTGGTGGTTGAGCAACATATACTTCTTCCTCAAGCTTACCATTGAGGAATGCACTTTTCACATCCATTTGTTGTAAGATGATATTATGATGGTTAGCATAAGGAAGCAATATGCAAATAGCCTCAAGTCTAGCAACAGGTGCAAAAGTTTCATCCAAGTCAATTCCTTCAACCTGTGTGTAGCCTTGAGCTACAAGACGGGCCTTATTCCTCACCACGAGGCCATTTTCGTCTTGTTTGTTGTGGTAGATCCATTTGGTACTGATGATGTTGTGCTTGTGTGGGTCTGGTCGCTTGACAAGCTCCCACACATTGTTGAGCTCGAATTGATGCAATTCATCTTGCATGGCTTGAATCCACTCGGATTCCATTAATGCTTCATCTACTTAATGGGCTCTGTGATAGAGACAAATGCAAAATGCCCACAAAAGTTAGATAAATGTGAAGCTTTTGAGCGCGTGAGGGGACCTGGTGCACGAATGTCATCGATGATCTTCTGGACTTGCACTTCATTTGCAATGCGAGGATGTGCGGGTTGTTGCTTAGGTCCAGCAGTTTCTTTAGGACCAGTTTCTTCAGCAGCACCAACATGATTTTCTTCACGATCAGGAATGACTTCTTCAACAATTTCTTTAGTAGGGATGACATCCTCAGTAGCTTTGAACTTGATGGATTCCTCAGGTGACATTTCATCTAGCACAGGAGGTAGGTACTCTCTTTGCGAGCCATTAGTTTCATCGAACCACACATCTACTATTTCAACAACGTTGTGATGGTTAATGTTGAAGACTTTGTAGGTGTGCGAGTCCTTTCCGCAACCAAGCATAAAACCCTCATGTGCTTTCGGTGCAAAATTAGAGTGATGGTGAGGATCTCTAATCCAGCATTTACCACCGAAGACTTTGAAATAACTTACATTGGGTTTCTTGTCAGTGAGGAGTTCATATGAGGTCTTTTTGAAGAATTTGTGAAGATTTATCCTGTTGATGATGTGGCACACAGTATCAATTGCTTCAGGCTAGAAGCGCTCAGGTGTCTTGTATTCATCAAGCATAGTGCGAGCCATCTCAACAAGAGTCCTGTTCTTGCGCTCCACGATGCCATTCTGCTGAGGAGTATAAGGAGCAGACAATTCATGAGTAATACCAAGCATATCGAGATATTCATCGAGGCCAGTGTTCTTGAACTCGGTTCCATTATCACTCCTGATATTCTTGATCTTCACACCGAAGTTAGTGGAAGCCCTTGAGGAAAATCGTCTAAAGACTTCCTGCACTTCATTTTTGTAAGTGATGATATGCACCCATGTGTAACGAGAATAGTCATCAACTATGACAAAGCCATATAATGATGCATAACTAGTGAATGTGGCATAATGAGTAGGGCCAAATAGATCCATATGATGTAATTCAAAGGGACGAGAAGTGGTCATGATAGTCTTCGCAGGATGCTTGGCTATGGTGATCTTTCCAGCCTCACAAGCCCCACAAAGATGATCTTTGAGGAATTTGACACCCTCGATGCCAATGACGTGCTTCTTGTTCACGAGTGTATGCAAGTTCCTCATCCCAGGATGACCAAGTGGTCGATGACATAACCAGCATTCTGAAGCTTTTGCGAGTAGGCATGTGGCAGGCTGTGGTCTTGCAGAGAAATCAACAATATACGAGTCTCCTTTCCTAAAGCCTTTGAAGACTTTGGAGTTGTCAGATTCCATTAGCACAAGGCAACGAAATTTTCCGAAGACAACAACCATATCAAGATCACAAAGCATTGAGACTGACATACGATTGAATCCTAAGGACTCAACAAGCATGACTTTGTCCATGTGTTTATCCTTTGAGATTGCAACCTTACCTTGACCCAATACCTTGCTTTTGCCTTTGTCAGCGTAGGTGATATGCTTCAGTTGAGATGGTGACAAATAAGTGTCCATCAGCAAGCTTCTGTCACCAGTCATGTGATTTGTACATCCACTGTCGAGGACCCACTCAGTAGCTTTGGGTTGTTCATCCTTTATATGAATTAGTGCACCTTACGAACCCATATACTTCATAAGTGAAGAATATGATATCAATTTCATCAGCAGTAACAAATATAGCAATATGAGGATGTGAGAAATGAATGATTCATTTCTTCATGTTTAGCTTGCGTCCTTTCAAGCACATTCAGGTCTCCAGCAAATTCTTTAGACGATCAAGTTCATCTGGAGACCTGACCGTGCATAAGAGATTAGTTATATTTCTTCACCACCCACATCTGGAGGGGTGGCAAAGAGTTCATCATTCTGCGAGCTCCATAAGAAAATGATGGCATAGAAGCCAGTGCACTTCATTTCACAGAAGAGTGTTTAGGATAAGCAAATGAATAAGTGGAGAAATTCTTCGAGGACTTAAGAACATAATGGTTTGAAGAATAATGCACATATTCATGGCCCTTAGACTTTCCCTGCAAAACAGAAGTGTTAGCACGATGATGTTCATATGAGGATTTTGATCCATGTGAGGAATTTGATCCATGTGAAGAATTTGGTCCATATGAGGACATGGATCCATATGAAGAATTTGGTCAGTATGAAGAATTTGATCTGGGGTTCCTATTTTTCATGGGTGGTGTCATGATGACATTCACCTGAAGATTTTCAAGGCAACTTTTAGGAACCCAAATTTTCTTCATAGGGGGACCGTTCCTATAGTTAGTTCCAACATATCAAGCAAATACTTAACAGCTCGGATTCTTGAACAGTTTATAGTTGGAGTCAAATGACTCATCAGAGGAATATGAAGAATCAGAGGTAAAGCCAGATAAATTGCATGGATCTACAGGAGGTCCTTTCACAGCAACCCATGAGGTTTTGGGGTACTGCTAAGGTTTCTAGTAGATTCCAACAGCATTGAGTTTCCTCTCAAAGGCAATACCCTCTTTTCTAGGGTTCCTATTCAAGATCTGCTTGAGCACATCACAAAGAGTCTAATGCCCTTTGAGGCTTTTCTAAATGCCTGTCACATACAATTCCTTCAGCCCTGCATTATTGTCAGTGATACATGTGGTATCCTCAGATGAGGAATTTGTGACCACAGAGAGAGTTGAAGAATTTGCAGCAATAGAAGCATTTGAACATTCAGGTGATTAAATAGCAGATTCATTCTCAATGCATTTAAGACATGGTGGAATAAATTCTTCCTGAGCGAAACTAATCTGTTGAGCAAGCAATGAATCGTTTTCCTTCTGAAGATCTTCATAACTCGCTTTTAACATCTCAAGATCTTGGTTTCTCTGAAGAAATTCATAGGAAAGCGTCTCGTGATCAGTTAAGAGAGTGTTATGATGATTTTGAAGGTTGTCAAACCGAGTTTGAAGTCTCTGAAGATTATCTGTCAGAGTCTTAGTTCGATTAAATTCCTCACCCAAGAGGTCATCACTTCTGTCTAGTTGATTTTGAATCTTTTCTAAAGCCTTCTGTTGTTTAACAACAATTTTAGCAAGTTTTGAATAGCTAGGCTTAAGATTGTCATTAGATTCATTGTCACAAGAGTCAGACGGGGAATGCTTGAGTACCTTGGCACCTTTTGCCATGAAGCAATAGGTGGGAGCATAGTCATCATTGCCCTTGTCAGCAGAGTCGGAGAAGTCATTTTCTTCATTTGAAGATGGACTTGCTGACATACGCAGTAGCGAGGGCTAGGCTAGCCACACCAGAGTCAGATTCCTCAAATTCCTCCTCTTCCACATTATCCTCAGATTCCGCTTCAGAGTCCATTTCCTTGCCAATGAATGACCGGGCCTTCTTGGAGCTACTCTTCTTGTGAGATGAAGACTTTGAGGATTTTGAAGATGAAAACTTTGAGGATTTCTTCTTCTTTTTTGAATCGTCAGAATTATCATCTTTGTACTTCTTCTTCTTTGATTCCTTTTCCCACAGAGGACAATCAGACATGTAGTGACCAGGTTTCTTGCATTTGTGGCAAGTTCTCTTCTTGTAGTCATGGGATGAGGAATCATCATTTCTTGAAGACTTTCCATAACGGCCACGGCGAGAGAACTTCTGGAATTTCCTCACGAGCATTGCTAGCTCCTGGCTCAATTCTTCAGGATCACCAAGGCTGCTACCAGAATCCTCAGCTTTGGACTCATATACTGCCTTGGCCTTCAGTGCACGTGATCTTCTGTAGCTCGATGCATAGAGATCTCTCTTTTCAGCAAGCTGGAACTCATGAGTGTTTAGCCTCTCGAGGATATCAGCGGGATCAAGTGACTTGTAATCAGCTCGTTCTTGAATCATCAGTGGGAGGGTATCAAATGAGGTGTCAAGTGATCTCAGCAATTTCTTCACCACCTCATGATCGGTGATATCAGTGGCACCAAGTGCTTGAAGCTCATTTGAGATGTTAGTGAGGCGACTGAAGGTTTGCTGAACATTTTCGTTGTCGAGTCTTTTGAAGCGGTTTAAGAGATTGCGAAGAACATCAACTTGGGAGTAACGTTGAGTTGAGACTCCTTCGTTGACCTTGGACAGCTTGTCCCAAATCAGCTTAGCAGTTTCCAATGCACTCACTCTGCCATACCGACCTTTGCTCAGATGGCCACATATGATATTCTTCGCTTGAGAATTGAGTTGCTTTAATATCTTCACATCGGTAGCATTCAGAGATGGAGTGACTGAGGGAACGCCATTTTCCACAACGTACCAGAGATCGTTATCAATTGCCTCAAGATGCATACGCAACTTGTTCTTCCATTAGGGGTAGTCCGTCCCGTCAAAGGTAGGACACCCAGCCGAGACATTAATCATACCTACAGTCGACATAACTAAAACTCCAGGCAGTTAAACAAAAATCACACAGAACAAGGGAGTACCTTGCTCTGATACCAATTGAAAGTGTGTTACGTCGACCATAGGGGGGGGGTGAATAGGCGATTTTTATGAATTCTTCACCGATGAATTTCAGGGTGAGGAAATTCCTAAGCAAAGAACTACTTGCAGCGGAATAAGTACTCAGGTATAAGCAAAACAGAGTAACAACATAATCATCATGATGAAATGAAAGACAAACACAGAGTACAGAAAGCGTAAACACATGATAAGCAGGGTAAAGACAAATAGACTGAAGAATTAGGCTTAAGGAAATAGAGAATGTCTTCAGTCAATGTCTTCAAGCAGTAATGATCAGGTACATCAACACATAATGAGGAAATGAAAGGGTTGAGGAAATAGAACCAATTGGCTTGGTGAAGACAATGATTTGGTAGACCAGTTCCAACTACTATGACAGTTGTACGTCTGGTTGGAGCGGCTGAGTATTTAAACTCGAGGACACACAGTCCCGGACAAACAATCCTCATCGTATTCTCCTTGAGCTAAGATCACACAGACCTCACCCAACAGTAGTGGTAAGTCTTCACAAGTGACTTCCAAACCTTCACAGACTTGGTCACTCGGCAATCCACAATTCCTCTTGGATGCTCAGACCATGACGCCTAACCGTCTGGAGGATACACAATCCTCAAAGGTAACAAGCGTCGGTTCCACACAGGAACAACCTCTTCAGAGAGGCTCAATCACTTTGGGGTTTGTAGGTTTGGGTTTTGGATTTGGGTTTTCCTCACTTGATGATTTTCGCTCAAAGTCCTCGGAGGATGGGATGCTCTCAAATGACAAGTGTCAGTTTCTCTCGAAGCTGCCAACCAGCTAGTGGTTGTAGGGGGTGGCTATTTATAGCCTAGGAAGTAGACCGACATGATAAGACATAAATGCCCTTGGCAGATATGACTGTTAGGTGGTAGGATATTTTGGAATAGCAGACATGCGGCCCAACAATGGTCGGGTATTTTGAGGTTCGAATTCCTCAGGGCTATCATGTTCCTCACTGTGTAGGCAATCCGCATTGGTGAATTCCTAACTCCTCAGTCAGAACAAATTCCTCAGAGACCAGAAGATCTTCGTCTCTGTCACTGAAGAAATTGACTAAACTGATATGAGATTTCCAATGGCTTCACTCGAAGGATTGGGAAGGTGTAGGATTATGAGATGAGCATCACTTGGAAATCTATTTCCTTAGTATTACCTCGACCCCCTTTAACAATGTGGTGTTTGCTATGACTCAAGAAAGAGAAAATGAAACTACGAAAACAAAAGTCTTCACGTCTTCATGGTCATACCAATTTCTTCACTTTCAAAGTCTTCAGGAGAACCAAAGTCTTCAGCCAAAGACATTCATTTTTAGGGGTCGACTTTCACTGTAAATATCAAACTCCTCATTGACTTATATTGCCTGTGTACACTCACAAACATATTAGTCCCTTAACATATAAGTCTTCAATACACCAAAACCACTAAGGGGCACTAGATGCACTTGCAGATTGGCAAGCGGATGAGGATCCATAGATCTTAGGTTCTCTGTTTAGCAATAAATAAACAACTATTCCAACGAAATGAGCAAGCGAGCCAAGTAAGAAATCAAAGCAAACAAAAAGACAAACAAAAGGGGGGCAAATAAAATGGCAAGGGTGAAGTGGGGGAGAGGAAAACGAGAGGCAAATGGCAAATAATGTAATGCGTGGGAGATAAGTTTGTGATGGGTACTTTGTATGCCTTAACTTGAGCGAAGACCTCCCCAACAACGACGCCAGAAATCCTTCTTGCTACCTCTTGAGCACTACGTTGGTTTTCCTTTGAAGAGGAAAGAGTGATGCAGCAAAGTAGCGTAAGTATTTCCCTCAATTTTTGAGAAACAGGGTATCAATCCAGTAGGAGGCTCCCCAGATGTGACGCCTGGATAATTAAGCTACATTGAACCTCTGCTAATGACGCCACGTCACCTCGATTATTGTCGATAAACTCGCGTTAGTTTAGAACCGATTCAGACTCAAATTTGAATTAAAGTCAAACGATAAAAGTTTTCAAATATTAAAACTAAAATGTTTGGGTTATGCCAAATACTACATAGGCAATTATGGTGGAGGCATCACACTTTTGTAAAATGCTTAAATACTCTAAAGTGGTTAAAACAATAGTTGAAACAATTAAATAAATGTCTTTGATATTTTACAAAATACTAATCTATTTTGTTTTGGGTAAAACTTTTTGTGGTAGTGGGTGATGATGTGACACTAAATTAGGAATTCACTTTTTGATGTATAGAACAAAATTAGTTCAAGAATTAAAATAAAACCGTAAAAGAAAATAAGCAAAGGTAAAACAAAAGCAAACAAAAATAAAAGACCCCCCCCCCTTGGTGGGCTCCGGCCTAGCTGGCCATTGGGCCAACTAGGCCGGCCCAGCCGCACCTACATACCACTGGTCCGCCCGACCAAAACCATAACCGGTCGCCCCACTTCCCCCACTCCCTCATCCACCTCTCCCCTCCTCTGCCCCCCCGATTGGATCGGGGGGAATGGACCCGTCGCCGCCGTCAGGAGCTCCACGCGCCTCTGCCTTGGTCCCCGATGCCCCGCCGTCGTTGCCTCATCTCCCTCCTGTGCCTCCCCCTCTTCCCCGATCTGGATGCGCCGTCACCGAGGGACCTCGTCGCCCCGACGCTGGCACCTCCCCCCGAGCGACGCCGCCCTCCACCGCCACCACATTGCACGCGCCACCCCGCCGCTGCCACGTCGCCCCGGAGCCTCCCCCGATATCGTCACTCACCGCTTCGCCGCCTCTCCTTCGTCGCTCGTCCTCGTCCTCCTCCCCACCGGACTGCGTCAAGCCTCGATGCCTCCCCTTCTCATGTCGCACGTGAGCACCTCGCCTCCTCCATTCTCCCCCTCTGCTCCCGTTCGTGTTAGTGCTGCGCCCTCGCACCCGCTCACCATCGCGCTGTTGCGCCCGGCAGCATCACCTGTAAACGTCACCATGCCTCATGCTCCCGCTCGCACTCACCATGCCGCGGCCACCTCCACCGTTGCTCGCCGCCCCGCCCCGCAGTGGTCCGGCCGCACCCTCCACGGCCCTGGTGTCCTCCTCTGGCGACCGCCCACTTCACCATGGCCCCGCCCCACTATGGCCTCGTCGGCGCCGCGCCGGCGCCCACCCGCGCACGCTGGGCGCGCCCGGGTTCGCCCTGATGGGCAACCTCGCCCGCACCCGTTAGCCCTACCCGTTAAGCCCCCTGGGGCCTATGACAAAGGGGCCCCACCGCCCTAAATGTTTTAAAATAAGAAATGAAATAAAAATGAATTAATAAAATTTATAATTAATTAATTAATTAATTAGTGAATTAATTAAGTTAATTAATCCTATTTAATAAATCTGATTAACTTGTTAGCTTAATTAAACAGTAATTAGTTTAGCTAAACCCTAATTAACCTAAACAAAGTATGACAGGTGGGTCCCACTGGACCCACACGTCAGTTTGACCAGTCAACACCTTTGTTAACTGATGACGTCATGCTGACGTCATGATGACGTCAACATGCACTATTCTGGATAATGTTGAATTAAATTAATTAAATAAATTCTAAAAATGATTTAAAACTTTAGAAAAGCATATAAAATAAACCGTAACTCAGATGAAAATGTTTTCTACATGAAAGTTGCTCAGAACGATGAGACGAATCTGAATATGCAGCCCGTTCGTCCTCCACACATCTCTAGCATAGCAAACACGCAACTTTCCCCCTCCGGTTCATCTGTCCAGAAACGCAAAACACCGGGGATACTTTCCCGGATGTTTCCCCCTTCGCCGGTATCACCTCCTACTGCGTTAGGGTACACCTGACACTGTTACTTGTCATGTCATCTATCGATATGCATCCGTTTGCATTGTATTCATTGTTTCTTCTGCCTCTTCTCTCCGGTAGTCTACGAGACCGACGATGTTGCTGCCCCGGTCGACTACGCTGTTGACGACCCCTCCTTGCCAGAACAACCAGGCAAGCCCCCCCTTTGATCACCAGATATCGCCTATTCTATCCTATACTGCTTGCATTAGAGTAGTGTAGCATGTTACTGTTTCGATTCATCCTATTCTGTTGCATAGCCTGTCATTGTTGCTACATCTGTTGATACCTTACCTGCAATCCTAAATGCCTAGTATGGGATGCTAGTTTACCATTAGTGGCCCTACATTCTTGTCAGTCTGCCATGCTATACTATCGGGCCGTGATCACTCGGGAGGTGATCACGGGTATATGCTATATATACATATACTATACAGATGGTGACTAAAGTCGGGTCAGCTTGTTGAGTACCCGCAAGTGATTCCGATGTGGGGGCTGGAAGGACAGATGGTTCCATCCCGGTAGAGGTGGGCCTGGGTTCTCGACGGCCCCCGACTATTACTTTGTGGCGGAGCGACAGGGTAGGTTGAGACCACCTAGGAGAGAGGTGGGCCTGGCCCTGGTCGGCATCCGCGGCTACTTCAAAATAACACGCTTAACGAGATCTTGGTATTTGATCTGAGTCTGGCCACTGGCCTATACGCACTAACCAACTACGTAGGAAAGATATGGGCACTCAACGTCGTGGTATTAGCCGAAGCCTTCGTGACGTCAGCGACTGAGCGGCGCGCGCCGGATTGGACCGTAAGCCTGCTCTTGTATTAAGGGGGCTAGGTCTGCTTCCCGCCGCGTACGCAACGTGCAGGGGTGTGCAATGGGCGATGGGCCCAGACCCCTGCGCGCATAGGATTTGGACCGGCGTGCTGACCTCTCTGTTGTGCCTAGGTGGGGCTGCGACGTGTTGATCTTCCGAGGCCGGGCATGACCCAGGAAAGTGTGTCCGGCCAAATGGGATCGAGCGTGTTGGGTTATGTGGTGCACCCCTTTAGGGAAGTTTATCTATTCGAATAGCTGTGTCCCTCAGTAAAAGGATGACCCAGAGTTGTACCTTGACCTTATGACAACTAGAACCGGATACTTAATAAAACACACCCAGATAAGTTCCACAGACAACCCGGTGATCGCTTTTCCACAGGGCGACGAGGGGAGGATCGCCGGGTAGGATTATGCTATGTGATGCTACTTGGAGGACTTCAATCTAATCTCTTCCACATGCTACAAGACGGAGGTTGCCAGAAGTGTAGTCTTCGATAGGACTAGCTATCCCCCTCTTATTCTGGCATTCTGTAGTTCAGTCCACCGATATTGCCTTTTTACACATATACCCATGCATATTTAGTGTAGCTCCTTGCTTGCTAGTACTTTGGATGAGTACTCACGGTTGCTTTTCTCCCTCTTTTCCCCCTTTCCCTTCTACCTGGTTGTCGCAACTAGATGCCAGAGCCCAGGAGCCAGACGCCACCGTCGACGACGACTCTTACTATACTGGAGGTGCCTACTACTACGTGCAGGCCGCTGACGACGACCAGGAGTAGTGTAGGAGGATCCCAGGCAGGAGACCTGCGCCTCTTTTGACCTGTATCCAGTTTGTGCTAGCCTTCTTAAGGCAAACTTGCTTAACTTATGTCTATACTCAGATATTGTTGCTTTCGCTGACTCGTTTATGTTCGAGCACTTGTATTCGAGCCCTCAAGGCCCCTGGCTTGTAATATGATGCTTGTATGACTTATTTTTACTTTTAAAGTTGTGTTGTGATATCTTCCCGTGAGTCCCTGATCTTGATCGTACATGTTTGCGTGCATGATTAGTGTACGATTGAATTGGGGGCGTCACAAGTTGGTATCAGAGCCGACTGCCTGTAGGAATCCCCCTTCCACACTCCTTGTCCAACATTCAGTCTAGATATTACAAAATTGTTTTACTAACATGGCTGTTCGGCCCATGGGCCCATGTCACCATTGGGTGGTATTAGGATCTTTTATTCCTCGTCTATACTATGGGATTCTGATCTCTCTTCTACTCGGGTTAAATGAATTTTGCTAACTCTAACACTAGGTTCTCGTAACTACTTTGTCTCGGAGAGCCCCTCACTCCAGATGATTGCTTGGTGCACCGAAGGATTCCAAAGATACACTCTGATGTTCTCTCGTGGCTTTGTGCCTGTTGCTTTTGCAATTCCCTACCACAGAAATATCCCTATGGATAATACATACACCTGTCATTCTTACTTTTGTGCCTTGCAGTTCTTTACCACATGAATACCCCTGCAAATTATTACTCGCACTTATTGAGTATTTATCCATCCCCAGTTGTTCATATGTTTCATATGATACTTTGAAATTCTATCCGATCATTCGAGAATCCTCTTTAAAATTATTGCTCTACATATACTTGTCTGCTTGCATTATGGATGCTTCCCATAGGTCTAGCAACATTCATTAGTCTCCTTTGACACCGTCATTTTGATCCTATTGATTCAACATGAGTGTGAATGCACGCAATCATCGGTTGATTCTTTTATAATTATCTTTCCGGCTGAGATGTCATTTTGAACATGATCTGTTTATCGACCAATCAAATTGTCATCGATTGTAGCCCTAAGTCTATTCAGCTTACCCATCCTTAATCAGAGCATTTGCTTCTGATCCCTTGAATTGGAAATCATAGTTCATTTGCAGTTGGGCTTTGAATTAGGCAGTTGTTTCGATGATCCAATGCCTTTGCATTGTTTCTTCGTCCGGTTGTGTGCCGATGCTCACATCAGCTCCATTATGGACCGTCTAATTCTTTGTTGAATTATCATCCGACAGTGTCCTTTGTATACAAAAACCTCAAGAAGTTATTTCCCTGACACGTAATACCATTGATAAATCCTATTCTCTAATTTGGCCAACCATGCTCGACTCTCGAGCTGGTGATATTTACTCTTGAAGCTTGTGGTATATGTTTCTAAGATGCCCTGATGGGTTGAACCTATGCCTTCCTTAATCTGTGTGAACCCGAAAGATTTCACGGGTCATACTCCTCTGGTAATTCACCAGGTAGTTCTTCATCTTCACTTAATTTTAACAGAGCAGTGAATGAAAGGTTATGCATTGGAGAACTGGGATTCGACCTTGAACTTTGTGTTCATGCCCATGGACACGATGTAGATCTTATCATTAAAGCTTCTCTTAAATTAATTATTCCCTTGGTATAAGTTCATCTTATATCTGGGATCTGGCCTTTTGCAATCGTGGTTCCGACCTTGTTCTCCTTTAAATACCATTTCTCATGCAAGTTTCAACACTTGTTTTCTACAGAGCAATACCCTAGTCCAACCTCTACTTTGATCCATCGTCGAGTATTACACTCTTGTATCTTGAGAATATCATGGAACTGCATAACTTCTTATGGGTTCGTCATCAATTGTTATTTCTCACTGCTTCCAATTTTCCTGGGTTTTGGGTTGTCGTCAACCGAGAACACCGATTTGTGAATCGAATCAATACCGAGATTCAGTACTCCTAGTACTTTGTTGTCGAGATGTTTAATACTCCATCACGTCACTCCTAGCCTGATCGGCTATACAATATCGTGCTGATTTTAACTATGCTACCTGGTCCTTAATTGCCGGAGCACCACTTTCAACAATGAGCTAAGCTTACATCAATCTTCCTCGGCATATCATTTCTCCTTGGACAGCAAGCTTGATTTCAAGTTTGTACCGTACTAGTGGTTTCAATAACCTTTTGATCCATCATTCATTTGACTTCATGTCATCACCAATCGATTACATCTTCATGAAATCTCGCGACAAATGTGTCGTGAACATCATCAACATTCTGAGCTCTTCCAACATATCTATTGAATTCTTGATGAGAAACACCACCCTTTGCTCTCGGTGATTTGTGTTATCATTGACCACTTTATTGCCTTTCGTTCAACACAAACTTGTTCATGTTTTGTGTTATACCTTGAGCTCCTCGCTATCTAGCCCATGTTCTGTTTTACCTTGAAGTATTACCATCTCTTTTTGTCAAGAATGTGGTGAGAATTTCACCACCTCTTAAGAATTCTTGATATAATAACACTTCTCGCCATCTCCGTTCCTTCCTTGGTCCCCGTGTTGTTTTTAACCGGAATACCGACAATTGAGCTATGACACGTGAATTCAAAACTTCTAGCAACCCTATTGCTTTAAAGTGAATGGGCGATAGTTTCATTCTAAGTCTTTCGGTAATTGAATCACCATTCTAAACATTGATCATGCTACCTAAGACCATATTATGGGTGCATCTTTCAACCAATGTTTAATTGTGTAGGTTTTCCTCGAGCATGCATCATTATACCATTTGATCTGGCAAATGTTATCTCCTTGTTCACATAATTGTGGAAATCTATCCTTTGGAAATCTTGATGATTTGTCGCTGAGTCCATCAGCCACCTCATCATCATCTCCTTGGTTTACTGATGAACTCTTGTTTCGGAACTCGCTTCCATAGTTCATTTCCCGAGAATCTTATGATGTCTTCTCGTCAATTCGTGTCGCACCTTTTTATCTCAGGATCCTGAGTCTGAGGTATCCTGACACCAATCAGATCTGAATCTCGGTCAGATATGATGGTTGGAACATATTTCCAAGAGTTATAACATTGGTATTTATATGACCCGGTAAGGTGATGTCATGCCTAACACACCTGGCCGGAGGACCTATAGTTATAGTTTCCTTTTTGGCAAGGTTAGTCATTCTTCCATGAGCAAATTGTAAGACTTATTTATAAGTTGTTCCTGATGGATCCTTTGTGCATCCAAATTCCGACCCTTACTTGATGACAATGTCAATGCTATCTCGATGCATGTTTGTGGTACTCCAATTTTCAACAAGAACATTTGAAGCCCAATGCTAAATGTTTCTTGCTCAATTATCCAAACACTGTTGCCCAGGTAATGTCATGAACTTTCTCTCCCCTTAATTAAAGGATTTTCTACATTATATCTTGTCATGGATATCATGCTCTGCTTGTCCTTGGGAAGGATATACTCCTGAAATATGTGTTTATACACATTTTCCTTTCCATTATTCTGTTTAATCTGATAATCATACTATCCTTTCCATTGTTCTGTTTAACCTTTCTAGTAATCAGACTTAACCGAGCAGTGATAATTCCCTGCTTAGATAAGCACCTCGTTGTACCACTCTGTCAGTAAGACCCTGTTACTATTGTTGATGACATTCCGGTAACCACCGATGGACGAGAACTTTGCCTATTGGTCCGCCTCATTCAACGAGTAGGAGAATGGTTCTCTTCGTCCCTCACCCTTGGTACCAACGTTGTTGCCAACATAACTGACAGGCTATACTCCGACATGCCTTTCTATCGTAATCGTGCAAGATGTCAGCGCCCTTCCTTCTTTTAACCCACATGGTGGGCCTATAACCCACAATTTTACAGGATCGAAACCTGACTCTCCTGTACACCCACGGTTACCAAAGTTATCCCTCGAGCGTGGCCTCGTATGTAATTCATGAGCCACCATCCTAGTGATCTATTCTGGTAACAGACGCAATACTCAATCTCGTTGCTCTGGACCCCTTTTTACATGTTGTTTCAGACATCGAACGATTGCCTATCCATTTGAAACTTCTCATGGTACCTTCTTACTTTGCTCTCGATATCTTCTTAAGTTTTGAGTCGAGAGATACTTATGCTTCTTCCCCTGAGTTGACCATAGGATGCTCAATTTTGTTAAAATTCATCCTTATAGAGTTTTCCCCCTCTTATCCTTTCGTAAGTAAGGAGAAGATCCTGAAGGAAGGACAACAACTTCATCGTGATGCATTGATGCGGAGAAATGAAGACATCAATGTAATGGATCGACCTCTTCAAGAAGAGCAACTAAGACCAAGAAGAATCGCTAGAATTTCATAACCAGATCTTTCCCCTTACTCCACCTCTTAAAATCTCGTGGCGAGATTTGTTGTAGTGGAGGAGAATTGTGACGCCCGGATAATTAAGCTACAGTGAACCTCTGCTAATGACGCCATGTCACCTCGATTACTGTCGATAAACTCGCGTTAGTTTAAAACCGATTCAGACTCAAATTTGAATTAAAGTCAAATGATAAAAGTTTTAAAATATTAAAACTAAAATGTTCGGGTTATGCCACATAATGCATAGGCAATTATGGTGGAGGAATCACACTTTTGTAAAATGCTTAAATACTCTAAAGTGGTTAAAACAATAGTTGAAACAATTAAATAAATGCCTTTGATATTTTAAAAAATACTAATCTATTTTGTTTTGGGTAAAACTTTTTGTGGTAGTGGGTGATGATGTGACACTAAATTAGGAATTCACCTTTTGATGTATAGAACAAAATTAGTTCAAGAATTAAAATAAAACCGTAAAAGAAAATAAGCAAAGGTAAAAGAAAAGCAAACAAAAATAAAAGACCCCCCCCACGCTAGGCCCCGGCCCCACTGGCCTTTGGGCCAGCCAGGCCGGCCCAGCCGCGCCTACATACCCCTGGTCCGCCCGAACGAAACCCTAAACGGTCGCCCCACTTCCCCCACTCCCTCGATCCACCTCTCCCCTCCTCTGCCCCCCGATTGGATCGGGGGGAATGGACCCGTCGCCATCGCCGGGAGCTCCACGCGCCTCCGCCTCGGTCCCCGACGTCCCGTCGTCGTCTCCTCGTCTCCCTCCTATGCCACCCCCTCTTCCCCGATCTGGATGCGCCGTCACCGAGGGACCTCGTCGCCGCGACGCCGGCACCTCCCCCCGAGCGACGCCGCCCTCCGCCGCCACCACATCGCCGGCGCCACCCCGCCGCTGCCATGTCGTGCCGGAGCCGCCCCCGACGTCGTCGCTCACCGCTTCCTCGCCTCTCCTTCGTCGCTCGTCCTCGTCCTCCTCCCCGCCGGACCGCATCAAGCCTCGATGCCTCCCCTTCTCACATCGCACGTGAGCACCTCGCCTCCTCCATTCTCCCCCTCTGCTCCTGTTCGTGTTAGTGCTGCGCCCTCGCATCCGCTCACCATTGCGCCATTGCGCCCAGCAGCATCCCCTGTAAACGTCGCCGTGCCTCGTGCTCCCGCTCGCGCTCACCATTTCGCGGCCACCTCGGCAGCTGCTCGCCGACCCGCCCCACAGTGGTCCGGCCACACCCTCCACGGCCCCGGTGTCCTCCTTTGGTGACCACTTGCTTCACCACGGCCCCACCCCACCATGGCCCCGCTGTGGCCTCGTCGGCGCCACACCGACGCCCACCCGCTCACGCTGGGCGTCGCCCAGGTTCGCCCAGATGGGCAACCTCGCCCGATCCCGTTAGCCCTCCCCGTTAAGCCCCCTGGGGCCTATGACAAAGGGGCCCCACCGCCCTAAACGTTTTAAAATAAAAAAATAAAAATAAAAATGAATTAATAAAATTTATAATTAATTAATTAATTATTGAATTAATTAAGTTAATTAATCCTATTTAATTAATCTGATTAACTTGTTAGCTTAATTAAACAGTAATTAGTTTAGCAAAACCCTAATTAACTTAAACAAAGTATGACAGGTGGGTCCCATTGGACCCACACATCAGTTTGACCAGTCAACACCTCTGTTGACTGATGTCAGCATGCACTATTCTGGATAATGTTGAATTAAATTAATTAAATAAATTCTAAAAATGATTTAAAACTTTAGAAAATCATATAAAATAAACCGTAGCTCAGATGAAAATGTTTTCTACATGAAAGTTGCTCAGAACGATCAGACGAATCCGAATATGTAGCCCGTTCGTCCGCCACACATCTCTAGCATAGCAAACACGCAACTTTCCCCCTCCGGTTCATCTGTCCAAAAACACGAAATACCGGGGATACTTTCCCGGATGTTTTCCCACTTCGCCGGTATCACCTCCTACTGCGTTAGGGCACACCTGGCACAGTTACTTGTCATGTCATGCATCGATATGCATCTGTTTGCAATGTATTCCTTGTTTCTTCCCCCTCTTCTCTTCGGTAGACTACGAGACCGATGTCGTTGCTGCCTCGGTCGACTACGGTGTTGACGACCCCTCCTTGCCAGAACAACCAGGCAAGCCCCCCCCTTTGATCACCAGATATCGCCTATTCTATCCTCTACTGCTTGCATTAGAGTAGTGTAGCATGTTACTGTTTCGATTAATCCTATTCTATTGCATAGCCTGTCATTGTTGCTACATCTGTTGATACCTTACCTGCAATCCTAAATGCTTAGTATAGGATGCTAGTTTACCATTAGTGGCCCTACATTCTTGTCAGTCTACCATGCTATACTATCGGGCCATGATCACTCGGGAGGTGATCACGGGTATTTGCTGTATATACATATACTATACAAATGGTGACTAAAGTCAGGTCAGCTCGTTGAGTACCCACAAGTGATTCCGATGTGGGGGATGGAAGGACAGGTGGCTCCATCCCGATAGAGGTGGGCCTGGGTTCTCAATGGCCCCCGAGTGTTACTTTGTGGCGGAGCGACAAGGCAGGTTGAAACCACCTAGGAGAGAGGTGGGCCTGGCCCTGGTCGGCGTCCGCAGTTACTTCAAAATAACACGCTTAACGAGATCTTGGTATTTAATCTGAGTCTGGACACTCGCCTATACGCACTAACCAACTACGCTGGAAAGATATGGGCACTCGACGTCGTGGTATCAGTCGAAGCCTTCGTGACGTCAGCGATTGAGCGGCACGTGCCTGATTGGACCGTAAGCCTGCTCTTGTATTAAGGAGGCTAGGTCTGCTTCTGGCTGTGTACGCAACGTGCAGGTGTGCAATGGGCGATGGGCCCAGACCCCTACGCGCATAGGATTTAGACCGGCGTGCTGACCTCTCTGTTGTGCCTAGGTGGGGCTGCGACATGTTGATCTTCCGAGGCCGGGCATGACCCAGGAAAGTGTGTCCAGCCAAATGTGATCGAGCATGTTGGGTTATGTGGTGCACCCCTGCAGGGAAGTTTATCTATTCGAATAGCCGTGGCCCTCGGTAAAGGGACGACCCGAAGTTGTACCTTGACCTTATGACAACTAGAACCGGATACTTAATAAAACACACCCAGACAAGTTCCACAGATAACCCGGTGATCGCTTTTCCACAGGGCAACGGGGGGAGGATCGCCGGGTAGGATTATGCTATGCGATGCTACTTGGAGGACTTCAATCTACTCTCTTCCACATGCTGCAAGAAGGAGGCTGCCAGAAGTGTAGTCTTCGATAGGACTAGCTATCCCCCTCTTATTCTGGCATTCTGCAGTTCAGTCCACCGATATTGCCTTTTTACACATATACCCATGCATATGTAGTGTAGCTCCTTGCTTGCGAGTACTTTGGATGAGTACTCACGGTTGCTTTTCTCCCTCTTTTCCCCCTTTCCCTTCTACCTGGTTGTCGCAACCAGGTGCCGGAGCCCAGGAGCCAGACGCCACCATCAACGACGACTCTTACTACACTGGAGGTGCCTAATACTACGTGTAGGCCGCTGACGACGACCAGGAGTAGTTTAGGAGGATCCCAGGCAGGAGGCCTGTGCCTCTTTCGATGTGTATCTAGTTTGTGCTAGCCTTTTTAAGGCAAACTTCCTTAACTTATGTCTATACTTAGATTTTGTTGCTTTCGCTGACTCGTTTATGTTCGGGAACTTGTATTCGAGCCCTCGAGGCCCCTGGCTTGTAATATAATGCTTGTATGACTTATTTTTACTTTTAGAGTTGTGTTGTGATATCTTCCCGTGAGTCCTTGATCTTGATCATACACGTTTGCATGCATGATTAGTGTACGATTGAATTGGGGGCGTCACACCAGAAGTCCCTCGTAACTACACAAACAAACAAGAACCTCGCAACCAATGCGATAAAGGGGTTGTCAATCCCTTCACAGTAACTTGCAAAAGTGAGATCTGATAGAGATAATAAGATAAGATAAATATTTATGGTATTTTTAGGATATAGATTGGAAAGTAAAGATTGCAAAACAAAAGTAGATCGGAAAGTTATATGATAAAAGATAGACCCGGGGGCCATAGGTTTCACTAGTGGCTTCTCTCAACATAGCATAAGTATTACGGTGGGTGAACAAATTACTGTCGAGCAATTGATAGAAAAGTGCATAGTTATGAGAATATCTGGGCATGCTCATGTATATAGGCATCACGTCCGTGATAAGTAGATCGAAACGATTCTGCATCTACTACTATTACTCCACACATCGACCGACTCCTGCCTGCATCTAGAGTATTAAGTTCATAAGAACAGAGTATCGCATTAAGAAAGATGACATGTCTAGAGGGATAAACTCAAGCAATATGATATAAACCCCATCTTTTTATCCTTGATGGCAACAATACAATATGTGCCTTGCTACCCCTGCCGTCACCGGGAAAGGACACCGCAAGATTGAACCCAAAGCTAAGCACTTCTCCCATTGCAAGAAAGATCAATCTAGTAGGCCAAACCAAATTGATAATTCGAAGAGACTTGCAAAGATAACTAATCACACATAAAAGAATTCAGAGAAGATTCAACTATTTCTCATAGATAAACTTGATCATAAACCCACAATTCATCGGATCTCAACAAACACACCGCAAAAAGAGTTACATCGAATAGATCTCCAAAAAGATCAAGGAGAACTTTGTATTGAGATTCAAAGAGAGAGAAGAAGCCATCTAGCTAATAACTATGGACTCGAAGGTCTGTGGTAAACTACTTACAACTCATCGAAGAGGCCTTGGAGATGATGTAGAGGCCCTCCGTGGTCGATTCCCCATCCAGCGGAGCGCCGACGAAGGCTCCAAGATGGGATCTCACGAATACAGAAGGTTGCGGCGGTGGAAATAGTTTTTCATGGTGCTCCTGGATGTTTTCAGGGTATGTGTATATATATAGGAGGAAGAAGTAGGTCTGCTAATCCACAAGGGGCCCACGAGGGTGGGGGCATGCCCACCCGCCTAGGGCGTGCCGAGCACCCTCGTGGCCGCCTCGTTTCCTGCTTGACATCCACTCCAAGTCTCCTGGATTGCGTTTGTTCCAAAAAGATCGCTCCCGAAGGTTTCATTCCGTTTGGACTCTGTTTGATATTCCTTTTCTTCGAAACACTGAAATAGGCAAAAAAACAACAAATCGGGATGGGCCTCCGGTTAGTAGGTTAGTCCCAAAAATGATATAAAAGTGTGAAGTAAAGACCATAAACATCTGAAACGGGTAATATAATAGCATGGAACAATAAAAAAATATAGGTACATTGGAGACGTATCAGGTGCCAACATACTCAAACATTCCCCCTCTAACTCTATTGAGGATGATGACAATCTCAAGCCTAGCTATTCCAAACTTGCTAAAATTGCTGTTAAACAACAGAAGGCTTTAGAAAAGATTCAAAATCTACTAGACAGAAGAACCAAGACTCTGACAGCCAACCTTCGGAGACTTCAGACTAGGTTTGACAACCTTCAAAATTATCATAACACTCTTGTAACTGATCATGAGAAGCTTTATTATGAATTTCTTCAGAGAAAGCAAGATCTTGAGAAGTTAAAAGTGAGTTATGAAGATCTTCAGAAGGAAAATGATTCATTGCTTGCTCAACAGATCAGTTCCGCTCAGGAAGAATTTTATTCCACCATGTCTGAAATGCATTGAGTATGAATCTGCTAATTCAGCACCTGAATGTTCAAATGCTTCTATTGCTGCAAATTCTTCAACTATCTCTGTGGTCACAAATTCCTCATCTGAGGATACCACAAGTATCACTGATGAAATGCAGGGCTGAAGGAATTGTATGTGACAGGCATTTACAAAAGCCTCAAAGGGCATCAGACTCTATGTGATGGGCTCAAAAAGCATATCTTGAACAGGAACCCTAGGAAAGAGGGTATTGCCTTTGAGAGGAAACTCAATGCTGATGGGACCTACTGGAAACCTTAGCAGTATCCCCAAACCTCATGGGTTGCTACGAAAGGACCTCCTGTAAATCCATGCACTCTATCTGGCTTTACTTGTGATTCTTCATATTCCTATGATGAGTCATTTGACTCCAAGTATAAATTGTTCAAGAATCAGAATGGTGAAGTATTTGGTCGATATGTTGGAACTAACTGCAGGAACGGTCCCCCTATGAAGAAAATTTGGGTTCCCAAAAGGTGCCTTGAAATTCTTCAGGTGAATGTCATCATGACACCACCTATGAAGAATAGGAACCCCAGATCAAATTCTTCATATGGACCAAATTCTTCACATGGATCAAAATCCTCATATGAACATCATCATGCTAACACTTCTGTTTCGCAGGGAAAGTCTAAAGGCCATGAATATGTGCATTATTCTTCAAACCATTATGTTCATACATCCTCGAAGAATTGCTCTACTTATTCATATGCTTATCCTAACCACTCTTCTGTGAAACGAAGTGCGCTGGCTTCAATGCCATCTTTTTCTTATGGAGCTCGCAGAATGATGAATTCTTTGCCACCCCTCCAGATGTGGGTGGTGAAGAAAAAGAACTAATCTCTTATTTAGAGTCAGGTCTCCAGACGAACTTAATCGTGTGAAGAATTAGCTGGAGACCCGAATGTGCTTGAATGGACACAAGCTAATCATGAAGAAATGAATCACTCATTTGTCACGTCCTCATATTACTATATCTATTACTGTTGATGAAATTGATATCATATTCTTCACTGATGAAGGATATGAGTTCATAAGTTGCAGTAATTCATCTTCATGATGAACAACCTAAAGCTACTGAGTGGGTCCTCGACAGTGGATGTACAAACCACATGACCGGTGACAGGAACTTGTTGATGGAGACTGATTTGTCACCATCTCAACTGAAGCATATCACCTACGCTGATAGAGGCAAAAGCAAGGTATTGGGTCTATGTAAGGTTGCGATCTCAAAGGATAGAGACATGGACAAAGTCATGCTTGTTGAGTCCTTAGGATTCAACCTCATGTCTGTCTCAATGCTTTGTGATCTTGATATGGTTGTTGTCTTTGGCAAATATCTTTGCACTGTGCCAATGGAATCTGACAATTCCAAATTCTTCGAAGGCTTTAGTAAAGGAGACTTGTATATTGTTGATTTATCTGCAGGACCACAACCTGCCACATGTCTACTTGCAAAAGCTTCAGAATGCTGGCTATGGCATCGACGACTTGGTCATGCTGGGATGAGGAACTTGCATACACTCACGAAGAAGAAGCATGTCATTGGCATCGAGGGTGTCAAATTCCTCAAAGATCATCTTTGTGGGGCTTGTGAGGCTGGAAAGATCACCAGAGCCAAGCATCCCTCGAAGACTATCATGACCACTTCTCGCCCCTTTGAATTACTTCATATGGATCTCTTTGGCCCTACTCATTATGCCATGTTCTCAAGCTCTGCATCATTATAAGGCTTTGTCATAGTTGACGACTATTCTCGTTATACATGGGTGCATATCATCACTTACAAAAATGAAGTGCAGGAAGTCTTCAGACGATTTTCGTCAAGGGCTTCTACTAACTTTGGTGTGAAGATCAAGCATATCAGGAGTGATAATGGAACAGAGTTCAAGAACACTAGTCTCGATGAATATCTTGATATACTTGTTATTACTCATGAGTTATCTGCTCCCTATACTCCTTAGCAGAGTGGTGTCGTGGAGTGCAAGAACAGAACTCTTGTTGAGATGGCTCGCAACATGCTTGATGAATACAAGACACCACATCGCTTTTAGCATGAAGCTATTGATACTGCTTGCCACATCATCAACAGGGTATATCTTCACAAATTCTTCAAAAAGACCTCATATGAACTCCTCACTGACAAGAAACCCAATGTAAGTTATTTCAAAGTCTTCGGTGCTAAATGCTGGATTGGAGATCCTCACCATCACTCTAAATTTGCACCGAAAGCACATGAGGGTTTTATGCTTGGTTACGGAAAGGACTCGCACACCTACAGAGTCTTCAACATCAATCATCACAAGATTGTTGAAACCGTAGATGTGCGGTTCGATGAAACTAATGGCTCGCAAAGAGAGCACCTACCTCCTGTGCTAGATGAAATGTCACCTGAGGAATCCATCAAGTTCAAAGCTATTGTGGATATCGTCCCTACCGAAGAATCTGCTGAAGAAGTCATTCCGGATCGTGAAGAAAATCACACTGGTGCTGCTGAAGAAACTGGTCCTGAAGAAATTGCTGGGCCTAAGCAAAGTTGTAAACCCGCACATCCTCGCGTTGCAAACGAAGTGCAGATCGAGAAGATCATCAATGACATCAATGCACCAGGTCCTCTCACATGCTCAAAAGCTTCACACTTATCTAACTTTTGTGGGCATTTTGCATTTGTCTCTATCAGAGAGCCCACTAAAGTTGATGAAGCATTCATAGAATCTGAGTGGATTCAAGCCATGCAAGATGAATTGCATCATTTCAAGCTCAACAATGTGTGGGAACTTGTCAAGCGACCAGACCCACGCAAACAGAACATCATCGGTACCAAATGGATCTACGGCAACAAACAAGATGAAAATGACCTTGTGGTGAGGAATAAGGCTCGTCTTGTAGCTCAAGGCTACACACAGGTTGAAGAATTGATTTTGATGAAACTTTTGCACCTGTTGCTAGACTTGAGGCTATTCGCATATTGCTTCCTTAAGCTAACCATCATAATATCAGCTTACATCAAATGGATGTGAAAAGTGCATTCCTCAATGGTAAGCTTGAGGAAGAAGTATATGTTGCTCAACCACCAGGTTTTGAGGATCCAAAATTTCTAGATCACGTCTACAGACTCAACAAGGCCCTCTATGGCCTCAAGCAAGCACCTCGGGCATGGTATGACACGCTGAAGGAATTCCTCATGAAGAAAGGCTTCAAACCCGGTTCACTTGACCCAACTCTTTTCACCAAAGCATATGATGATGAATTATTCGTGTGCCAAATATATGTTGATGATATTATCTTTGGTTGTACTAACCAATGTTACAGTGATGAATTTGCCTATATGATGAGTGAAGAATATCAAATGTCTATGATGGGAGAATTGAAATTCTTCTTAGGTCTTCAACTTTGTCAACAATAGAATGGAATATTCATATCTCAGGAGAAATACCTCAAGGATGTGTTGAGGAAATTCGGCATGCAAGATTGCAAAGGCGTCAAAATCCCTATGCCCACAAATGGTCATCTGTGCACTAATGAAAATGGTAAAGACTTCGATCAGAAGGTATACTGCTCCATGATTTTCTCTTTATTGTATCTATGTGCATCTAGGCCGGATATTATGCTTAGTGTTTGCATGTGTGCCCGATTTCAAGCTACACCGAAGGAATCACACCATAAGGCTGTGAAGCATATTATTCGATATCTAGCTCACACACCTACACTTGGATTATGGTATCGCAATGGCTATTACTTTGATATCATTTGATATTCAGACTCTAACTATGCTGGTGATCGGGTGGACTGCAAGTCAATGTCAGGCACATGTCATTTCCTAGGATGATCCTTGGTATGTTGGTCCTCGAAGAAGCAGAACTGCATATCACTCTCTACTGCTGAAGCTGAGTACATTGATGCTGGATCTTGCTGTGCTCAATTGCTATGGATGAAGAAAACCCTCAAGGACTATGGCATCAATGTGAAGAATGTGCCACTCTACTGCGACAATCAGAGTGCTATCAAGATTGCTCACAACCCAGTTTAGCACTCGAAGACAAAGCACATCTAGATTCGTCATCATTTTCTTCGTGACCATGTGTTGAAGGGAGACATCTCCATAGACCATGCAAATACTGAAGACCAGTTGGCTGATATCTTCACAAAGCCCTTGGATGATAAGAGATTTAGCAAGTTGCGATGTGAGCTAAATATCTTTGAATCTTCGAATGTTCTTTGAAAAGGAAACACATCCTAACACTTATGCATACTTGATGACTTAGATGTGCAACACATGAAGTAACATTTTTTTCAACCAATGAAGACTAACCCTCTAAGTGTGAAGAATTTGATTCTCAGAACCCTACGATAATTGTATGCGGTGTCTGAAATCATCATTCTTATACGGTGGGTTACGCCACCAACCAAAGTTGAAAATCATCAATTTGAGTTTTTCTTCATTTTTGAAATTCCTCAGTTTTTCAAATTCTTCAACTTTGCATTGTCTTCACTCTTTCCGTTGTTGTTCTTCATTGACTATATTTATACTTGAGTTCATGTCCTCTACATCATTCACTTATTGCTAATTCTTCAAGTTGATTTTTCTGCTAAGTGAATGTGATCGGACTCTTTCCCACTCTATGCTAAACTCAACCTAGTCTGTTCACAAATTCTTCATGTGCGTTCTATTAGAAACCCATTCAAAATCTTCACTGTGTCCTTGTCAGCTAAAGAAATTGTGAATGAAACTTTAAAATATTCTTATCTGAATTTTTCGGCTTTTGCCGCTCAAACCGTTATACATCCCACGATAAGAGTTATCTATTCACCCATGATCTTACACGATCTCCACCACACTGTACGTGGGTGACACATGTCCCTAGGATGAGAAGGGTCAGGGGCATGTACGTCCATTTTCCTCGGGCGAGCGGTTTTTTCACTACGGCTATAAATACCCCTCACCCTCCTCAGACTGCATTTACCCCGCTCGATCTCACTCCCCTCGCTCGAGCTCTCAAGCCCTAGCACCGCGCTACCTTCACCGTCACTGGTGAGGAAGAGCTTCACTGCCTCGACCTCGTCGCTGTCGTACTCGCGCCGGCCGCGGACATCTTCTCTCCGCCGCCGCCGTAGCCGTCTTCCTCTGCCAAGTTAGGGCGTGGAAGATCTGGACTAACGAACTTCTAAATCTACACTCCCAGTTCATCGTGTTCTTCGTCAAGGATAATTAAAATTTACTTTTACTGCCTTTGTTAATACTGATGATTTTCATAAAATCTTCAAAAGTTGTTTATTCTTCAACTTCCACACTCTAAACACCTCGCACAATCATCTGTTCTTGATCTGTTTCTCTAAATGGCGTTTTTCCTCAAGATTCCTCAATTGTGTGAATCTCACAATCCACACAACTCTGGAACCTAAGTCAAAGAACGCTTAGTGAAATTCTTCAAGACATATCTGTTCATTTTCCTCAAACTTGTTCCATTTTGCAAAAACTTCTAAGAACGCATATGACCTCTCCAAATTCTTCGCACCTATACTCTGTTCACAGGTACACATGTCTGCTGCTGAATCACTAGGTTCTCATCAACCTAACTCATTTGCAGCATTCCTCAAAGAAAAGCTGCATACTTCTTCAAAGAACTCAATAGTTCAAATTCCTTAGCTGAAGAAAATGGCAGATGGTAAAAGATCTCAGAAGGGAGGAAAGAAATTGGAAGTCAACACTGGGTTTGAGATCCCTGCTGACATTTATGCAGGGTACTGCACGCCTGATGAGGCAACTCATGGGAAAGAAACAAAGAATGAGCGCAAGGTGCGCATTCAAAAAATCGAACGAAGATGGGCACGGGAATAGAGGGAGTATAGATATGTTACTCCAAAGTACATGAAGAAATTCGCTCTAAACCCTCCTTACCCAAGACCTCCGTTGGCACCTGGCCAAAGAGCTGATCCCACAAGAATCAAGCGCGGTGAGGATTATGCTGATGAATGGGCCAAGCGGCAAGCGAAGTTGGCCAAACAGGCCAAAGAACTAGTGAGGTAATTCAATGAAGATTTTGCTGCTGCCGCTGCTGAGGCTTCCTCAAGCAAGAAGGCTATGGCCAAGAAGGCTACCCGTAAACCTCCAACCTTATCAATGCCCTCACGGCCAAACTCAGCAATGCCCTCACGACCAAGCTCATCTATGCCCTCACGGCAAATTCCTCAAGCTGCTCCAGTTCCTCGGGCTACAAAACCCTCAGCTCGTCCGGCAAAGTCCTCAGCACCTGTGCATCTCGCCACTTGCCAAAGGACAATAGGCATCTCAATTGCCTCAGGAGCTTCTCCAAGTTCTTCAGCTCCTCCTTCTTCAACCGTCCCCACTTTGCTGAAGACCAAGGCCACTACTGGACGAGGCATTAGACCAAGTCCTCGCAAGAAGCAGGTCATCTTTCAAATACCATCTGATGATGATGAAGCCAATGATGAAGAATTGGCAAATATCATCAAAGACAGACAGCAATGGGCTGCTAGAGCCAAGGGAAGTGCAGTGCACCTTCTATTGGATCCCAAGAAGATCCTGGATTTCATTGACCTCTGGCACATGACCCAAACACTCTTTTGCCAGAATTAGACCTCACTCCTGGATAAAGACACATATTGATGGCTTTCATCGCCGAGGAAAAATGGAAATATGATCAAGCCAGGACTATGAAGAAAGCCCAGTACAAGAAACAACGCTTTCTAAAGGACAACATTCTGACGCTATCACCTGAGAAACTCATAGCGATGCAATCTGGGATCAAGAAGCTCAGTGATGAATTTGACGCCTACATGGCAGAATGGCTGGAAGCCAAAGTCAGATTCATCAAAATGGCGAAAGACCTCACTTCCAATGTTGATGATCCATCACACATTGAAATTCCTCTAGCGGTAGCATCTGCTCAGCCAACTGAAGAACATGCCAGCACCGCTGATGAAAATTAGGCTGCTGATGAAACTGCAAGCACTAGGGCTGATGAAGCAATTCCAACCGCTGAACAAACTGCTAGGGAAACCACTAGTGTTGCGCCTGAAGAACAAGTCAGGCCAGCAGAAGCATCTGAAGCTACGCCTAAAGAAGCTGAACCAGTCAGGACAACTACAGTAGTTGTGCCTGAAGAAATTGATCCATTTTCCTCTGCTCCTCCTGCACCTACGCCAACACCAAGTCTAATTCTTCCTTCTGCTTTGGAAGTGAATAAAACAAAGGCTGCAGAGCGAGCTGCTCTAAAGAAAAGAAAGCATCTGCTTGCTCAGAATCTTCTGCTCCCAAGAAGGCGAAGATTTTGACAAGCTCTCTCGAGAATCCAATTGATCTGTTCCTCTCTCAAGCATGCCATCAAAGGAAATCATTCCTTTTGGCGAAGAATATGTAATTCCGAGTGAATCTGATGAAGAAAATCCTTTTGCTGCTTCGACAGAGCAGATGGATGAAGAAATTGAAGTGAATACTATCACTTCAACTCCACAGGTATCATTGCCAATGCCTCAATTCACAACTGAAGAGACTGACGTTGAAGAAATGGAAGAAGATGAAGATGTGGACATTGGGAGCACCACACATGTGATGAATGATGACTTTTGGGACAGTCAGCACCCCAACTCTCCTTTGTTCACACCACTACAACAAATTCCCTAGTCCCCAGTACCTATAGAAGTTCAGATGGGATCTGATGAAATTCATACCGCTCCTTCCATTCCTGAAGAAATTCCAGCCACTAGTACTGATGACAAAGCTGCTGATGAAATGGAGACCCAGGCTGCTACTGAAGCAGAAACTGAAATTCCTCAGCCTGCGGCTCCAGAGATTGAGATTCCTGAGGTTGTGCTGCAATTGACTGATACTCCTCAGCTGAAGCCGAAGAATCCATTCTCGAAGACGCCAAAATTCAAGGCTGATGACTTCTTCCATGAGCATGTGTTCTTCACCGACTACAAACCTTATGACTCTGCTCGTCTTAGAAGGAAGCGTTTTTGGACTGCCAGCCAAGCAAACTTCTATTCTTCACTGCTTTTCAATAAGGACAAAATCTTCGATCACACGCATATTCCTCATGTTGACATGGAATCGCTGCCGTGCTTCACACCAGTCCACAGTGTTCTTCATGATGCTGGATTGCTCAACTTATGCACCGGCATATGTGATTGGAATGAAGAACACATTCTTTAGTTCTACGCATCACTGCACATTGTAGGAAATGTTGACGATGTGAACTCTTGGGTGTTGGACTGGATGATAGAGAACACTCACTTCAAAGCACCGGCCTCTGAATTACTTCATGCCCTGCCTGCCAGTCCTCCCCCTGAAAATGTGCCCATTATCTATCATGAACCTGAGCTGGCTGATCACTTCATGCAAGTGTTAATGAAGCCACTGAAGCCCGGTCAAGCCTCAAGGACCAAATTCCTCGTGAAGGAATTACTATATGTGCCTCGGACTGTATATCGCATTCTGACCAAGACACTGAGTCCTATCAAAGGCCACGACTCGAATGATGAAGAAGTTGTTAGCATCATGAAGAATCTTCTATTCAATATAATGCATGGTATTCTAGTAAACTAACATGACTTCTTCATGAGGACTCTGGCAAATGTTGCACTGTCTCCTTCTGAATTGAAGCCTTACGCTCCCTGGATTATGAGATTCCTCAGATCAAGGTCTTCAATCAACAACAAGGCTGACACACTCAACCATGGCAGTTACTTGCCCCCTATTGAAGTCCTCAAACAGAAATTTTCCTCAGCTGATGAAAAGGGCAAGGCCACTGCAATTGTTGATGAGGGCATTCGTCCATTGGATGGACAGTTCCGCAAAGCTGCATCGTATTCCACCAATGATGACTCTGCCACTCATGATTCTGCCGCCAATGCATCACAGAAAAGTCCTCAAGCCACAGCTTCAAGGGTGATGACTGATCGTGAGCTTCTCCTCAGTCTTCATCAGAAGGTCCATCGCAACCATAAATGGGCCAAGCGTCATTTTGGTTCAATTCTTCACAACATGACTGCTACACATAATTCAGTGAAGAAGAACCACTACTACCTCCATGAAGTTTTTGATCGCACCTGGGCTGTTCTAACTCATCTCTACGCTGATGAAGATCTCAAGTAGATGGGCTTCAAGCAGGACTTCAGCTGGTTTAAGCCTCTAGCGAAGAAATTCATGAAAGTCGAAGTTCCTCCCTTGGTGTCCAGCTCATATTCTTCATCACGCGAGACGGATGAAAATGAATATTTGGACGACACTGCGGCAGACCCTACTCCAAGAACCGACCCCAACAACGCTGGTGCTCCTCCATCAACTTTGTGATGAAATTCTTTAGGGGCATTAGTCCTCATTTTTCATCCTTTTGGTCATTTGATGACAAAGGGGGAGAAATTTGAGTTAGTCTTCAAGCAGGTCTATCTATATGGGCATTTTTTTGGTAAGTTGCAACTCTCGCTCTTCTGAAGTGTTTGTTGATTGGGTTGTAAACTTAAGGCCGGTGGTGACCTGATACTTTTGCTCTGTTTTTCTGCATGCTATTTCCTCATATATACTATGCATGCATGCTGAATTACATCAGTCACCATATTTCATCATCCATTTCAAATTGTTCATTCAATATGATAAATGCGTGTATGAATTACAAGATATAGGGGGAGATCTACATGATTCTACTCTTCAAATGTGCATTGCTTCAAAAGCAAATTCCTCACTATGCACATCTTCACGGGGAGTTCTTCTATATCTTGCAATCAAATTCGTCAATATTGAGCACTTTCAATTCATAAGTTTATCCCCATTGAAAACTTAACCTATATTGTCATAAATCACCAAAAAGGGGGAGATTTTAAGTGCATCTAGTGCCCCTTAGTGATTTTGGTGTATTGAATACTTATAGGTTAAGGGACTAATATGTTTGTGAGTGTACACAGGCTCTATAAGTCGATGAGGAGTTTCATATTTACAGTGAAAGTTGACCCCTAAAAATGAATGTCTTCAGCTAAAGACTTTGGTTCTCTTGAAGACTTTGAAAGTGATGAAATTGGTGTGACCTTGAAGGCTTGGATATTCATGTGAGGATCATGAAGCGTGAAGAATTTTGTTTTCGTAGTTTCATTTTCTCTTTCTTGAGTCATAGGAAACACCATACTATTAAAGGGGATCGAGGTAATACTAAGGAAACTGATTTCCAAGTGATGCTCATCTCAAAATCCTACACCTACCCAATCCTTTTGAGTGAAGCCATTGGAAATCTCATATTAGTTCAGTCAATTTCTTCAATGACAGAGACGAAGATCTTCTGGTCTCTAAGGAATTTGTTCTAACTGAGGAGTTAGGAATTTGCCAGTGCAGATTGCCTACAAAGTGAGGAACATGATAGCCCTGAGGAATTCGAACCTCAAATCTGACCATTGCTGTGCTACGCGCCAGTTGTCCAAAATATCCTACCACCTAACGGTCATATCCTTCAAGGGCATTTATGTCTTCTCATGTCGGACTGCTCCCTAGGCTATAAATAGCCGCCCCCTACAACCCCTAGCTGGTTGGATGCTCCAAGAGAAACTGACACTTGTCAATTGAGAGCATCCCATCCTCCGAGGACTTTGAGACAAAATCATCAAGTGAGGAAAACCCAAATCTCAAACCCAAACCTACAAACCCAAAGTGATTGAGCATCACTGAAGAGATTGTTCCTGTGTGGAACCGACGCTTGTTACCTTTGAGGACTGTGTATCCTCCAGACGGTTAGGCGTCATGGTCTGAGCATCCAAGAGGAATTGTGGATTGCCGAGTGACCGAGTCTTTGAAGGCTTGGAAGTCACCTGTGAAGACTTACCATGAGTGTTGAGTGAGGTTTGTGATATCTTAGCTCAAGGAGAATGCGGTTAGGACTGTGTGTCCGGGACTGTGTGTCCTCGAGTTTAAATACTCAGCCGCTCCAACCATACGTACAACTGTCACAACAGTTGGAACTGGTCTACCAAATCATTATCTTCACCAAGCCTACTGGTTCTATTTCCTCAACCCTTTCATTTCCTCATTCATGTGTTGATGAACCGACTCATTACTATTTGAAGACTTTGTTTGAAGACTTTCTTTATTTCCTCAATCCTATTTCTTCAGTCACATTTCTTCAGCCTGCTTATCCTGTGCTTATGCTTTTTGTACTCTGTGTCTGTCTTTCATTTCATCATGATGACTATGCTATTGCTCTGTTATGCTTATACCCGAGTACTTATTCCGCTGCTATTTGTTCGTGACTTATAAAAATTCCTCAGCAACGCATTTATAAAAATCACCTATTCACGCCCTCTCTAGTCGACGTCATGCACTTTCATGTCCAGAGAGTCCGAGATTGTCTCCTCTCATGAGGGAGATGAGGACAAAGAGGATGAGGAGGAGGAGGTGGTGGAAAGCAACTCCCCCCTCAAGTGGAGGAGGAAGAAGAGGACGACCTCCGAGAAGCCGGAGGGGGCGGCACCGAAGAGGGGGAAGATTACCCTACCGGTTAGTTCACACTCAGAGTCCGAACAAATCCCCAAGAGAGCCCCCAGGGCGAAGCCCTTGGACGATTTGTAAGTATCCGAAATTTCACTCTTCAGTTTCCGCTTGCCTACCTTTGTTATGTAAGCTATATTATTATTTACTTTTGAGTGCCCCTCGTGATATTACGAATGCCTCATCCGTCAGGGAACTCCCTGCCGCCTGAGCAGGCGAAGAGCGACGCGCCGTCGCGAGCCCCCTCGCCTACTGCCATGGAGGACACCGAGGTGTCGTCCCAAAGGACTCCTCCTGGCCGAGGAAGGGCGGACGAGGGCGTCGAGAAGGCGCCTGAGGTTAACACCTCGGTCACTGAAGACCTGGGGGAAGCGACCCCCATGACCACCAACAACGAGGAGCCCCAATAGTCCAGGCCCCCACCGCACACCATTTCGGAGACCAATACGGCTCCGGAAAGGAATGTGCAGCCTCCTTCGATAGTGGGGGGAGGAGCAATGGCTCCCGAAGTATCCTCCATTAATCCGGAGGCTACTCATGCTCTGGTGGAGGTGCTGCAATGCGCTTCCATCGTGAGGAGCACCGCACCCTGATGGGTGCAGTTATGGAAAAGGTTCAGTTTGCGAAAAGCGGACTGAACGAAGCCTTCAACAGCCTACTGACGGGCTTTGAGGTATGCGATGTAATCCTCTAACAGGTTTTTCATATGAAAGGATGAACCCATGTATAGACAGTAGCCCCTGAGACTCCTTTCGGATTTGAACAATCCAGACAGAGGATACCCAGGCAAAGTTACTAATATACTGTGCAAATGTGTGTGATATGCATCCATGTTTGTGGCTATCGCCCATGCCATAGAGGTTTCCAAGCTCAATCGGAAGCTTAAATTGGCCGATGAGGAGCTCGACCGCGTCAACAAGGAGTTTGACGAAACACTAGGTATGCGGAACTTATATATCAGAAGTGATATGTGTATTGAGTCTTATGACTTATTTGATTTTTTGATTATGATCACAGTTGGCGCGGCCGAGGTCAAATCCCTCAAGAGCGCACCTGCCCAAGCCTAGAAGGAGGCGGAGGCAAATAAAGAAGCCACTGACAAGGCGGCTATGGAGCTGGAGGCGGAGCAGACCGCCTGCCGCCAACATGAAGCTCGGGATACCGAAGTCGAGCAAGAGCTCAAGGACGCCATTACCAAGTGCGAGTCCTTGGAGCAGAAGACTTCAGACCAAGTATCCAAACTTGCCAAGGCCCTCCAGGATATCAAGGAGGCCCGGGTTGAGGCCCAGAGCGCTCGCTAGGAGAACCAGTTGGCGAGGCAGATAGCGGCTGGTAAGGCCTTTCTTCTGTAAAGTAAATTTGGAAGTAGGAGATATATCTTGCTGACCCGAGTTTGGAGTTCTCCATGCGTGTTTGAGGGTCTTTCGAGGAGTGTTACTGACGCCACATAGTCCTTCCGAGCGGAGGAGGGGAACTCGACCGAGAAGCTGTTCTGGTTGCAGTATCTTGCACTAGAGCATCCGGCGCCCCTCAGCGACCAGCTGAAGTAGCTGACTGAGCTGCACAGGGTGGCCGGCTTGGCCATGAAGGATCTGATAGTCCAGCTTTGGCCAGCCAAGCCCATGCCCAACAGCTACTTTAGCCTCATGAAGCGGCTTGTCAACGCGCGTCCTCGGATTGACGCCATAAAGCAGTCGACCTGCATAGAAGGTGCCCAAATGGCCTTCGCTCGCGTGAAGATGCAATGGCCGAAGATGAAGGCTACCGAAGTGGCGACCGCAGAGCCACCTGAGGGCAAAGATCATCGGAAGCCGGAGAGGTACTTTGCAGAGGTCCTAGAAGGGGCCCGAATAGTAGAGGGCCAGTGTTCGAAAGACGTTGTGTTTGATTAAATGTATTCGGGTGGAAGAGACTCTGTTATGAATCCGCGCTATGGTTGAGCCTTTTGTGTTAAGTTTATCCTCCTGTGCAGCCGTTTATTATTTATACTTCTGAAGGTTTCCAGTTGTCAGCTTCTACCCCCATGTAAATAGTGCAGCGGTGTTTGTGAATGCGTGGTCGCACTTTACCCAACGTCTTGGTCCTTAGAGGAGGCGTCCGCGCGGTGAACTAGGCAATCAGACTATGCGTCTTTATTAACTTCACTTAGCCATAGGAGTCCATTGGTGGGATTAACTAGTAACCCATGTTGCATTGAGGGGCGATCTGTATTATGGTGCCTTTGCAACCTGACTTGTCAAGTCCCAGCCCCTGGTGTGACACGGCAAGAATCGCTAATGATCTGTAGTATAACACTAAGTCACCGGATTGCTGACCAGCTCTCACTTATCATGACAGTGGCTTTCTCTACTGAGGTTTTTAACCGGATGAACCAGAAATAAAATTACAGTAGTTCTCCCTTTACTACCTTAGCCGAACTGTCATAACGTAAGGTGGTAAGCACAGGAGCTGGGCAACCCAACTATAGACCAAAGACATGAATCGGAGCCGATGCATATAATGCAATATCCAGGACGCCGAAGAGTTCCCTATAGGTGTTCAGACTTTTAAAATGTGCAGGGCCAAAGATAGCCCCCAACGTGGAGGCCGGGTTATAGCATATACGTTGATCAGAAGTAAGGAGGGAATGCAGATGATAGTGTAACATAAGTACCAAACAAAAGGTGGTGATCATTTTCTTCCTGTATATCCTTATGAATACATTGAGACGTGTTTAGGCAAATAGTGTCATGAATATTGAGGTCATGTTACATGCAAGAAAATTTGTATAAGGGAAAGGTTTACACATGGCCTTAAAGTAATGGTTTGAAGATCCCAATGCACTAGTAGAAAAAGGGTCAAACGTGCAGCACATTAGTGCCGGTTTGTATTAGAGCCGACACTAATGTATACATTAGTGCCGGTTCGAACGGATTTGCATTAATGCTGGTTCGTGTTGAACCTTTAGTACCGGTTCGTGGCACGAACCGGTACTAAAGGGGTGGTGGCAGGCTGGCGTCAGGCCGGGGCCCCACGATCACCTTTAGTACCGGTTCGTGGCACGAACCGGTACTAAAGGTTAGACCTTTAGTACCGGTTCGTGCCACAAACCGTTACTAAAGGGGTCTGACCTATAGTGCCGGTTCGTGCCACAAACCGGCACTATAGGGCAATTTTCGCATCCGATGGGAAAATGTAAAACGGCTATAACTTTTGCATACGATGTCGGAAAAAAACATATAATATATAAAAAAATTCAGCACGAAAATCCACATTCGATGGAGACAGCCTACGGCCTATTTGGAATTATTTAGAATCCTCAAATTCCAAAAGGAAAAAAAGATATGGTCAAATAATTTCAGTTTTTTTTAAAAAAAATTGGTTAAATCTGGTCAAACTACTTATTCAAGAAGTATTAATGTTACTACATAATTATTCAAGAATATTAGTGTTAGTAAATAATTATTTCAATTTTTTGAATTTTGGTCAAATCTGGTCAAACTATGGTCAAACTGTGGTCAAGCTATGGTCAAACTTATTCAAGAAATATTAGCGTTACTAAATAATTACTGTTTTTTAGAATAATAGTTTCAAACTCAAATGGTGAAATGTGTGACTTCATGCTCAAGCTAAACTCCTAAGGGTTAATAGGATTAACATCTTACTATTGTCAGGAAAACAACAAGTGCAGACTCGGAAACGAAGGAGAATAGAACCCGAAAGTTAAGCGTGCTTGGGCTAGAGTAGTGAGAGGGATGGGTGACCGGTCGGGAAGTTAGATGATTTGGAATGAGTGATCCACACTTGAGCAATTAAGAGAAGTGATTAGAGACTAAATCATCAAATAATTCAGAAAAATTAAAAATCGAAAAAAATCCAAAAAAATTCCAAAATTTCCAAAAAAAATTCAAAAAAAAACCCTTTAGTGCCGGTTGGTAACACGAACCGGTACTAAAGGTCCCCCATACCGGGGCGCGAGCTCACGCCACGTGGTGGCACTTTAGCGCCGGTTCATGCCGAACCGGTACTAAAGGGGGGGGGGCTTTAGTGACCACCCTTTAGTGCCGGTTATGGAACCGGCACTAAAGGCCCTTACGAACCGGCGCTAAAGCTCCGTTTTCTACTAGTGATGGTACCTTGCCACAAGTCTATGCCATTTCTCCTTAGAAGTGAGTCCTTTAAGAGGAGGGGTAAGGTGGTTGTCTGTAAACAAGATAAAGAGGGGCCAAAGAAGGATCCCTCATGCAACCATACAGTGAAAGAGAAAAGAAAAAAGGTATGTGAGGTCTGAATAGGGTCGAGTCGTAATATGGGCCAATCCCGCAGTGTGCCTCTGGATGCACAAGGTATTTTAAGTGCGTACTTATGTACGCGCGGTACATATACCGTGGCCTTATGGGGTAGTCGACGGAGGTAGAATTGCTATTTGGGGTCAGGGTCCGCCGAGCTATCTCCATGAGGTGCGGGCTGGACCATTTTGGCATTTCCATTGGTCATAATGGATGATGCATTGTTCGGCTTGATGAGGCCGCCGTATACCTCAGCTGCTAGGGCCGTGGTGTGCTCTTCGGTATGGAGAGAGCGCTCCAGATTTCCACTAACTGTGATGATGCCCCGTGGTCCAGGCATTTTAAGCTTCAAATAAGCGTAGTGCGGGACCACATTGAAAGGGGCGAGAGCGGTTCATCCAAGCAGTGCGTGATAGCCACTACGGAAAGGGATGATATCAAAGATGAGTTCTTCACTACGGAAGTTGTCCGTAGAGCCGAATATCATTTCCAATGTTAATTAGCCCGTACAACGGGCCTCCACGCCGGGTATCACTCCTTTAAAGGTGGTGTTACTAGTCTTGATTCCCGACGGGTCAATGCCCATTTTGCGGACAGTGTCTTGATAAATCAAGTTAAGACTTCTGCTGCCATCCATAAGGACTCTAGCGAGATGGTATCCGTCAATGATAGGATCGACTACCAAGGTGGCCGAACCCCCGTGACGGATACTGGTTGGGTGATCCTTGTGATCAAATGTGATCGGACAGGCTGACCATGGATTGAACTTTGGGGCCACAGGTTCTACGGCATAGATGTCCCTTAATGCACGCTTGAGCTCCTATTTGGGTATATGAGTGACGTAGATCTTGTTCACTATTTTACTTTGGGGGGAAACTGCTTCTGACCCCCGGTGTTTGGCTGACGGGGCTCATCGTCATCCTCGCTTGGGTGTCCCTTCCCCTTGTGTTCGGAATTTAACTTACCAGCCTGTTTAAAAACCCAGCAATTTTTATTGGTGTGGTTAGCAGGCTTGTCGGGGGTACCATGAATCTGACAGGGCCTCTCGAGGATTTTGTCCAAGTTGGATGGACCATCCCTGTTGCCTTTGAAAGGATTTTTGCCTGACCCAATTTGGAGCCACTGAATCTGGCATTAACTGCCGTATCTTTGGTGTCGTCGTTGTTATTCCGGCCTTTGTTTTTGTTGTGGCGTGGACTGCCATTGCCGTCCCTGGCCTCAGAGGTGCCAGGATCGCTGGAATTGTTGCTTCTACGAGCTAGCCAGCTATCTTCGCCTGAGCAGAAGCAGGTCATAAGTGTTGTCAGGGCTGCCATGGTTTTCGGCTTTTCTTGCCCTAGGTGTCGAGCAAGCCATTCATCATGGACGTTGTGTTTAAAGGCCGCTAAGGCTTCGGTGTCTGGACAGTCCATGATTTGGTTCTTTTGAATGAGGAACCGATTCCAGAGTGTGCGAGCTGACTCTCCGGGTTGCTGGATTATGTGACTTAGGTCGTCGGCATCCGGAGACCGGACATAGTTGCCCTGAAAGTTGTCCAGGAAAGCTTCTTCTAAATCTTCCCAGCTCCCTATGGAGCTCTCTGGGAGGCTATTCAACAAGTGTCGTGCTGGTCCCTTCAACTTCAAGGGGATGCATTTGATGGCGTGGAGGTCATCTCCACGAGCCATGTGAATGTGGAGAAGAAAATCCTCAATCCAGAAAGCAGGGTCTGTTGTTCCATCGTATTGTTCGATGTTTACAGGTTTAAACCCTTCTGGAAATTGGTGTTGCATTACTTCATTAGTAAAGCACATAGGGTGTGCAGCACCTCTATACCTGGCTACATCGTGACGTAGTTCAGATGACATCTGTGTTCGGTGCTGGCCTCAAACTTGATGATGTTGATCGCGCCAGGCTTGGTGGCCATCATCTCGTGCCAGAGCACATCCTCTAGATCCATAGATCGATCTAGTCTGACCGGCTTTATTGGCCAGGTCCTGAAGTAGGTCATAAGTGTAGTCCAGCACTGCTGTCTCCTTGCCTCTACGATGAGGTGGTGTGGGATGGTATTTGTGGGATGTTGGATTCCGGCAGACCCTTAAGGTTCAAACTCTGGGGTGCACGCGAAGATCTTTCCCCTACCAATCCACGCCCAATTGCCTCGCGAGAATCTAAGCTAAACGATGAACAACACGAGGGACACAAGATTTATAATGGTTCGGTCCACCGTTGTGGTGTAATACCCTACTCCAGTGTGTGGTGTGGTGGATTGCCTCAGGGGCTAATGATGAACAATACAGGGGGGAGAACAGCCTCGCGAGAGGTGTTCTTGGGCTGGTGCGATGAACTACTTGGGAGAGTTCGATCGCCTCTCTATCTGATGGGGACACTATGAGATGATGGATCAAATGCCCTCTACTGTGGTGGCTAGCTCTATATATAGAGGCCCTGGTCCTCTTCCCAAATATTGAGCGGGAAGGGCGCCAACAATGGCCATTTTGAAGGGGAACATTTAGTACAAGCTATCGTGACTAAAGTTGGTCTTCGGCTGCCAAAGGCACTGGCGATGACGCTGCCTTGGGCTCCACGGTGACCTCCATCCTGCCGCTCTGCTGGTCATGGTCTCGTTGCACCAAAATGGTAACCTTTGCCTGATGCCTCGGTACTCCACGCCTGTGCTTGCCCCCTTTGCACCAAAGAGGAAACAAGGACACTGCGCAGGCCGGCGCCCGCCTGGTCTCGATCGTCATGGCTTGCGTCATGAGCACCTCGTGAGGTACCCTTGCCTTGATCTCTCCGCCTCCTCACGACTCTGCCTGGCGAGGCCATTCCTGAGGAAGCCTTGCATCATCCGCCCCGTGAGGCTTGGCCCCTCACGAGGGTCTTGAGTTTGTGTTGATGAAGATGGGCCGCACTGGGCCACCACTTGAGCCACGCCGCAGGCCGCAGGCAGGCAAGTCTGGGGACCCCCGTTCCCAGAACACCGACAGTAGCCCCAGGGCCCAAGGCGCGCTCGGACTTGTCTTAGCAGAGAAGCGCAGGGGCAAGTGCGGAGCGCCGCGGGCCCCAACAGCCTGCGGCCTTGGGTGCTGCGTGGCGATTGATTGGATGTGGGTGTCTCTGCTTCCCCACGCTACCTCGGCAACTTCCCGACTGACAAAAGGCTGGCCCGGGGTTAGGCTTACTTTCATTACTCTCATCTGCCTTGCTCCAGATCCCCTTTCTTGATCTCCGCCCTCCTGCTTCCGAAATCTCCAGATCTGCCTCAACCTTTCATCTGCGGAGAGCAATGGCGCCCCGCAAGGCCGCGGCCAAGGCTCCACTGGCCTGGTACTCGCTGGCTCTGGATCCTCCGAACATGACGGAGAAGAATCTCGCCCTCACGCGCGAGATGGTGGCGGCGCAAGGCAACGAGATGGGGGCGACTGTGCTCCGGCCTGGCTCCACCCAGCCGAAGGACAAGGGGAGCACCTTCTACCCCCTCTTCATGAGCGCCGTCATCGCTGGCCTGGTGCCTCCTTTGTCTGAGTTCTTCTTTGCTGTCCTCCGCCAATATCAGCTGCATGCTCTTCATCTCCACCCCAACTCCGTTCTCCTCCTGGCGATCTTTGCCTACTATTGTGAGGCAGACGTTGGGGGGATGCCCTCCATGGCCTTGATGCGCCACTTCTTCTCCCTCCGGCTCACTGGCGCCAATATCTCGGCGTACGCAGGCTTTGTCGCGTACTCCAAAGCCAACGCGATCTCGAAGGCCAGGAAGAGGGCCGACGGCTTCCGGAGCAAGTGGGTCACTATGGACGCCAGATGCAACAACCCCCTGCTGGAGCTGCCCACAGAGCAGCCCGAGGCCGTCGAGGCGTGGTCTTGTGCGAAGCTCGACAACCAGCGGGCGAAACTAGTGCTGGAGAAGATGAACACTGACCTGAGGCCGGGCAACCTGAGGGCGGCGAAGCTGACTGAGGCCACGCTCCTGAGGGAGTTCCTGCCGCACCGGGTGGCCCCTCTTGAGGCGCACTCGCGGCCACTGTGGAGGCTCGAGGATGCAGACGTCGTCGTCTGCGTGAGCTCGGATGCCCTGGCTAACAAGGATCTGACAGTAGCCCTCCGCTTCCTGGTTGGGGAGGACGTGGCAATCCCGGAGGATGCTCCGGTCCCCTTGTTCCTTCGCAATGACTAGGAACGGGTGGTGGACACCATGCCCACCTTCGACGGGGTCAGTTTGGTTCCGATGGAGGCCCCTGAGGGCCAGGCGGCGATGGCGACGGTGAACTTGTCCTCTGATGATTCCGACGGGGGAGAGGAGGAAGATGAAGAGGAGGAGGAGGAGCGTGACTCGGAGGCGACCCTCGAGGGGATGGGGGAGACTTCCCCCTGGCGCAGGTCCAGCGCCCTCCGCTCCAAGCCGGATGATGACGAGGCCGGCGCCAGGCGAGGGAGGGAGGACCCGCCCTTGATCCCAAAGAAGGACAGGTCTGGGCTGACCTCCCGAGGGTCTATCCCAGCCCTGGTGCCACCTGGAGCCAGCTCCAGCCCTTCAGGTGCGCCTTCCTCTGCTGCTGGGCCTCCCAAGGCTGAGCCCCGCAAGAGGCTCTCGGGCTTCAAGCTTTGCCGGAGTCTGTGGGATCCCGCGACAGCCGACCAGTAAGTACTGGAACTCCGCTTTGCTCCTATTTTTGCCGTCGAGGCCTGGCATCTCTTATTTGGGTAGGTTGCCACCCGTGGCGAAGAGGCTGAAGGGGGATTCGGCGCTCCGGACTCGTTTGACAGTGCTCGGAGTTGTTGCTGGATTGGTTTGTCGGAGGAGGCCGCATTGTACTTCTGCCGCGAGGGCTGCCTCATGCTCTTCTATTCGAAGGGAGCGGTCCATGTTTCCGTTTACAGTGATGACCCCGCGCAGTCCCGGCATCTTGAGCTTGAGATATGCATGCATAGTGCGGCACCACATTGAATCTTGCGAATGCGGTTCGTCCGAGCAGTGTGTGGTAGCCACTGCGGAAAGGGACGAAGTCGAAGATCAGCTCTTCGCTCCTGAAGTTGTCTGGGGATCCGAAGACCACTTCCAACGTTATAGAACTTGTGCAGCGGGCCTCTACTCCAGGAATAACACCTTTAAAGGTGGTTTTGGTGGGCTTGATCCTTGAAGGATCAATGCCATCTTGCACACCGTGTCCTGATAGAGCAGGTTCAGGCTGCTGCCGCCGTCCATAAGGACACGCGTGAGGTGGAATCCGTCGATAATTGGGTCTAAGACCAATGCGGCGGAGCCGCCGTGACGGATGCTGGTAGGGTGATCCCTATGATCAAAGGTGATCGAACAAGCTGACCATGGGTTGAACTTGGGGGCGACTGGCTCCATCGCATAGACGTTCCGTAGTGCCCGCTTCCGTTCCCGCTTGGGGATGTGGGTGGCGTAGATCATATTTACCGTTTTCACCTGGGGGGAAATTTCTTCTGCCCCCCCTGTGTTCGGACGCCGGGGCTCATCGTCATCACCGCTGTGAAGCCCCTTGTCCTTGTTTTCGGCGTTTATCTTGCCGACCTGTTTGAACACCCAGCAGTCTTTATTGGTGTGGTCAGCTGGTTTGTTCAGTGTGCCATGAATTTGGCACGAGTGCTCTAGTATGTGGTCCAAACCGGACGGTCCCTGATTATTTCTTTTGGATGGCTTTTTCCACTGTCCGGATTTAGGTCCGCTTAATCTGGCGTTGACTGCCGTGTCTTCCATGCTGTCGCCGTTGTTCCGTCTCTTATGTCTATTGCGCCGTGGCTTGCCGTTAGCATTACGGCCGTCCGAAGTGGCAGAATATGAGGTGGTGCCGCTACGAGCCAACCAGCTGTCCTCTCCCGCACAAAAACGGGTCATTAGGGTTGTGAGAGCTGCCATAGACTTGGGTTTTTCCTGGTCGAGGTGTCGGGCGAGCCACTCGTCACGAATATTATGCTTAAAAGCCGCCAGGGCTTCGGCGTCCGGACAGTCGACTATTTGGTTCTTTTTAGTGAGGAACCGAGTCCAGAATTTCCGGGCTGACTCTCCGGGCTGTTGAGTAATGTGGCTCCGGGATGTTGTCAAGGAATGCATCTTCCAGGTTTTCCCAACTGCCAATGGAATTTGCTAGCAGGCTGTTTAACCAGTGCCGGGCTGGTCCTTTGAGCTTAAGGGGGAGATACTTGATGGTGTGTAGATCATCTCCGTGGTCCATGTGAATGTGGAGAAGGAAGTCTTCGATCCATACTGCGGGGTCTGTTGTGCCATCATATGATTCGATGTTTACGGGTTTGAACCCTTCTGGGAATTCATGATCCATTACTTCGTCCATGAAGCAGAGGGGGTGTGCGGCGCCTCTGTGTCGGGCTATGTGGCTACGCAGGTCGGATTGGTCTGGGTTGCTATGTTCGGCCCGGCCGGATTTGTTGATGATGTATCCGGCGTGACTGTCGTCGTCGCGCGCTGGGGCACGCCCCCTCGATCCGTAGATCGATCTTGGCTGTCCTACTTTATTGTCTAGAATATCTTGCAGGTCGTGCCTATTGCCCCGAGCCGTAGTGTACCGGCATGGGGGTGCGGGCTGGTATCCTATTTTGTCCTGGCCACGGGGTGGCCGGTCAGCCGTTTGGCGTTCGAGTCCATATTCCTCGGCTGCCAGGGCTTCAGTCCATCTATCTGTGAGCAGGTCTCGATCAACTTGTAGTTGATACTGCTTCTTCTTCAGGCTCCTTGCGGTGGCTATAAGCCTACGCTCTAAGCGCTCCTGGTCCACGGGATCCTCAGGTACGCCGAACTCGTCGTCGCCGAGGCTGATCTCGTCTTCGGAGGGGGGCATGTAGTTGTCCTCCTCTGGGTATGCATCTGTCGCCTGTTCTTCTTGGATGACCTGCTCGTCCTCCTGTTCGTCCTGCTCAAAGGCGGGCTGATCAGGGTCATATTCTTCTTCGGCGCCATCCGGATTATTTTCGCCTCCGGGGCCGGTGTTTCTATGGCGGGGCTTCGAGCGGCGCCGACGACGCCCATTCTTTGATTTTCTTCCTGAGGGGTTGTCCTCCGTTGCCTCAGGCAGTAGTTTCCTTCGGAGTGTCCACCATATATATATCATATGAGGAGGTGGCCGTCCACCACCCGGTGAGCGGTGGCTCCTGTGATTCTCCTACATCGTCGTCCATACCGTCGATGTCTTCGGAGTCGAAGTCAAGCACGTCGGTTAAATCATCGATCGTGGCAATGAAGTGGGTGGTGGGTGGGCACCAAATTCCGTCGTTGTCTGCTTCCCACTCGAGCCGGACATAGTTCGGCCTGGAGTCTCCTGACAAGGAGAGAGACTTCAATAAGTCCAGCATGTTGCCAAAGGGCGAGTGCTGCAAAACGTCTGCCGCGGTGAACTCCATCACCGGAGCCCAACCAGGATCGGCGGGCTCGGGGGCTCGCGGACTGGAACCTACGTCCGGATATGGATCCAGCAGTCTGGAGTCACAGGTTCCCTGAGGGGTGAAACCTGTGTTCGGCTCCATCGCGGATGAAGGTACGCCCTGAGGGGTGGGGTCCAGCCCTTCGTCCTTAGGCGAAGCAACCTGTCCCGGATTTATATCCGAGGTTTCTACCGGGACGATATCCCGAGCGACGTCTGGCAGCAGGTCTAAGGCATGCTCATCGTGAGTGTTCGGCGCTTCTGGCGCTGGCCCGAATCCGTCGAAGATCAAGTCTCCGCAGATATCCGTCGTGTAGTTCAGGTTTCCGAACCTTATTTAATGGCCGGGGGCATAGCTATCGATCTGCTCCAAGTGGCCAAGCGAATTGGCCCGTAGTGCGAAGTCGCCGAACACGAAGATCTATCCGGGGAGGAAAGTCTCATCCTGGGCAGCGTCGTTAATGACGATTGAAGGAGCCATTGATCCTGACGGCGACGTCACAGAGGAACTCTCAATGAAAGCAGCAATGTCGGTGTCAAAACCGGCGAATCTCGGGTAGGGGGTCCCAATCTATGCGTCAAGGCTGATGGTAACAAGAAGTAAGGGACACAGGTGTTTACCCAGGTTCGGGCCCTCTCGGTGGAGGTAAAACCCTACTTCCTTCTTGATTAATATTGATGATATGGGTACTACAAGAGTAGATCTACCACGAGATCGTAGAGGCTAAACCCTAGGAGCTAGCCTATGATGGTATGAATGTAATTGTGATCGGCCTTCTAAGGACCAACCTCTCCGGTTTATATAGACACCGGACAGGGCTAGGGTTTACATGGAGTCGGTTACAAGGAAGGAGATATAATATCCGGATCGCCAAGCTTGCTTTCCACGCCAAGGAAATTCCCATCCAGACACGGGCCGAAGTCTTGAGTCTTGTATCTTCACGCTTCAATAGTCTGGACGTTGTACACAGTCCGGCTGTCCGGAGACCCCCTAATCCAGGACTCCCTCAGTCGTGGGTGGGCTTGTGAGGGCGTGAGATGTTATTGGCTACGAAGCGCCGGTCAGGCAGTTGATAATTTCAAGGCAGCTCATAAGGGAAGGTAAACTAGTTCTGGTAGATGCAAAAGGGATGCATGTCGCAGGGATGGACCCACGCGACTTGGGGATAATGCAGCCTGAGGGGCACACCCAAACTGAATGATCTAAAAGATGTCACCTGGCACCGTTGCTGATGAGATGTCAGGGTAGCAGAAGACACGCGCTGCTGATGTCGTTCCTCATGAGCCGCCTTGGCCCTGAGGCTCGGGAGGTTCCAGGGGCCTGGGGGCTCCCGAGGATCCATCTCCATCTCCGCCAGGATCGCCTGGCGCCTAGCCTCCCGAGCCACTAGGATGTCCCGCATGCGGTGCTAGAATGCAACTACCGCGCTCGGCAGGCCGAAGGGCATGCGAACGTAGTTGTGAGGGGGACCCTCGCATAGACCAACACGGGACAGCCAAAAGAGCTACTGAGTGCGGCCCTGTTGAGCCCAGGGTTGTCGATGCAGACGCGGAACTCCTTACCCTCTCTAGGGCAGGGAGCCGCGCTCGGTGGTGGGCGGTGATCGCCCTGCAGTACCCTTGCCTCCTGAATCTCCTCAACTGCCTTGCTGATGAACTCCTGAGCGCCTAGAGCCTCATGACCTGTGCCTTCTCCTCGGAAGCATGCGCTGAAGCATGCCTCCACATGGTGCCCGAGTGCCTCCCTCGGGACGTCGGCTAGGTCTGAGGCCCTCCAGAGGAGAGCCCTCGAGCCCAACTTGAGAGGGGCGCTGGGCGTGCCATCCTATGCGATAGGTGAAAGTGCCCCATCCAGGCAAGCGAGGCTCAGCGGGACACTCTCAGGCGACGCCTCCTCATGAGACCCCTGGCCCAGCTGCAACTTCTTTGTCTTGGGAGCAACCTCAGGAGGTAGGACATCGCCCTCGTCTTCAGGGTTCTTGAGTGCTGCTGCTTGGTAGGAGCGCTCAAGAGAGCACACCGCGTCCTGTTGATGTCGCCGCTCCCTGGCACCTTTAGGATGTTGTAGCCGTGGTGCGTTGCCGCCATGAACTTGGCCAATGTTGGGTACCCGAGGATGGCATTGTATGGCAGGCAAATGTCGGTGACGTTGAAGTCGATGAGGTCGGTGTGGTAGTTGTCGCGCTTGCCAATGGTGACAGGGAGGCGGACCTACGCTATCATATGCGTGGAGCCGTTGGTCACTCCTGAGAAGGGCTTGGTAGGCTAAAGCTGCTCATATGGCACTTGGAGCCTGTTGAATGTCTGGACAGAGAGAGCATTGAGCCCTGCTGAGCACTTGGTGACGACCACGTTGTTGATGACGGGCGAGCAGAGCATTGGGAGCGCGCCTGTAGTGGCCGCGCACTTGAGCTGGTCAGAGGAGTTGAAGGTGATGGTGTATTTGGACCACCTGAGCAGGCGTGTCACCGCGAGCTTGGGGAGCGCTGCGTTCACCTCGCGCGCGAACTGCTTGAAGATGTGGTGAGAGTCTGGGGCCTGAGAGCCGCCCTAGATGCAGGTGCTACCTCTTAAGCACTCCGTTGGTTTTCCCTTGAAGAGGAAAGGGTGATGCAGCAGAGCAGCGTCAGTATTTCCCTCAGTTTTTGAGAACCAAGGTATCAATCCAGTAGGAGGCTCCATAGGAGTCCCTCGTACCTACACAAACAAAAAAGAACCTCGCAACCAACGCGATAAAGGGGTTGTGAATCCCTTCACGGCCACTTGCGAAAGTGAGATCTAATAGAGATAATAAGATAAGATAAATATTTTTGGTATTTTTATGATATAGATTGAAAAGTAAAGATTGCAAAATAAAGTAGATCGGAAACTTATATGATGGAAAATAGACCCGGGGCCATAGGTTTCACTAGTGGCTTCTCTCAAGATAGCGTAAGTATTACGGTGGGTGAACAAATTATTGTCGAGCAATTGATAGAAAAGTGCATAGTTATGAGATTATCTAGGCATGATCATGTATATAGGCATCACGTCCGCGACAAGTAGACTGAAACGATTCTGCATCTACTACTATTATTCCACACATCGACCGCTATCCAGCATGCATCCAGAGTATTTAGTTCATAAGAACAGAGTAACGCATTAGGGAAGATGAAATGATGTAGAGGGATAAAATCAAGCAATATGATATAAACCACATCTTTTTATCCTCAATGGAAACAATACAATACGTGCCTTGCTGCCCCTGCTGTCACTGGGAAAGGACACCGCAAGATTGAACCCAAAGCTAAGCACTTCTCCCATTGCAAGAAATATCAATATAGTAGGCCAAACCAAACTGATAATTCAAAGAGACTTGCAAAGATAACCAATCACACATAAAAGAATTCAGAGGAGATTCAAATATCTCTAATAGATAAACTTGATCATAAACCCACAATTCATCGGATCTCGACAAACACATCGCAGAAAGAGTTACATCGAATAGATCTCCAAGAAGATCGAGGAGAACCTTGTATTGAGATTCAAAGAGAGAGATGGAGCTATCTAGCTAATAACTATGGACTTGAAGATCTGTGGTAAACTACTCAAAACTCATCGGAGAGGCCTTGGAGATGATGTGGAAGCCCTCCGTGATCGATTCCCCCTCCGACGGAGCGCCGGAAAAGGCCCCAAGATGGGATCTCACGGGTACAGAAGGTTGTGGTGGTGGAAATATGGTTTCGTGGTGCTCCTTGATGTTTTCAGGGTATGGAGGTATTTATAGGCGAAGGAGGTCAGTCAGGGGAGCCACGAGGGGCCCACGAGGGCGGGGGCGTGCCCACCCCCATAGGGCGCACCTTGCACCCTCGTGGCCGCCTCGACTGCTTCTTGACGTCCACTCTAGGTCTCTTGGATTGCGTTTGTTCCAAAAAGATCGCTCCCGAAGGTTTCATTCTGTTTGGACTCCGTTTGATATTCCTTTTCTTTGAAACACTGAAATAGGCAAAAAAAACAACAATTTGGGCTGGGCCTCCAGTTAGTAGGTTAGTCCCAAAAATGATACAAAAGTGTGTAGTAAAGCCCATAAACATCCAAAACGGGTAATATAATAGCATGGAACAATCAAAAATTATAGATACGTTGGAGACGTATCAAGCATCCCCAAGCTTAATTCCTGCTCGTCCTTGAGTAGGTACATGATAAAAACAGAATTTTTGATGTGGAATGCTACCTAGCATATTTCTCAATGTAATTTTCTTCATTGTGGCATGAATGTTCAGATCCAAATGATTCAAGATAAAAGTTCATATTGACATGAAAAAAATAATACTTCAAGCATACTAACCAAGAAATCATGTCTTCTCAAAATAACATGGCTAAAGAAAGCTATCCCTACAAAATCATATGGTCTGGCTATGCTCTATCTTCATCACACAAAGTATTTAATCATGCACAACCTCGATGACAAGCCAAGCAATTGTTTTATACTTTAGTATTCTCAAACTTTTTCAACTTTCACACAATACATGAGTGTGACCATAGACATAGCACTATTTGTGGAATAGATTGGAGGTTGTGGAGAAGACAAAAAAGGAGAAGATAGTGTCACATCAACTAGGTGTATCAACGGGCTATGGAGATGCCCATTAATAGATATCAATGTGAGTGAGTAAGGATTGCCATGCAACCGATGCACTAGAGCTATAAGTGTATGAAAGCTCAACAAAAGAAACTAAGTGGGTGTGCATCCAACTTCCTTGCTCATGAAGACCTAGGGCATTTTGAGGAAGCCCATCATTGGAATATGCAAGCCAAGTTCTACAATGAAAAATTCCCACTAGTATATGAAAGTGACAACATAGGATATTCTCTATCATGAAGATCATGGTGCTACTTTGAAGCACAAGTGTGGAAAGAGGATAGTAGCATTGTCCCTTCTCTCTTTTTCTCTCATTTTTTCTTTTTTTGGGCCTTTCTCTTTTTTTTCATCCGGAGTCTCATCCAACTTGTGGGGGAATCATAGTCTCCATCATCCTTTCCTCACTTGGGACAATGCTCTAATAATGAATATCATCCTAGATTTATTTACTTACAACTCAAGATTACAACTCAATACTTAGAACAAAATATGACTCTATGTGGATGCCTCCGGCGGTGTACCGGGATATGCATTGAATCAAGAGTGACATGTATGAAATAATTATGAATGGTGGCATTGCCACAAATACAATGTCAACTACATGATCATGCAAAAGCAATATGACAATGATGGAGCGTGTCATAATAAATGGAATGGTGGAAAGTTGCATGGCAATATATCTCGGAATGGCTATGGAAATGCCATAATAGGTAGGTATGGTGACTGTTTTGAGGAAGGTATATAGTGGGTGTATGGTACCGGTGAAAGTTGCGCGGCACAAGAGAGGCTAGCAACGGTGGAAGGGTGAGAGTGCGTATAATCCATGGACTCAACATTAGTCATAAAGAACTCATATACTTATTGCAAAAATCTACAAGTTATCGAAACAAAGTACTATGCACATGCTCCTAGGGTGATAGATTAGTAGGAAAAGACCATCGCTCGTCCCCGACCGCCACACATAAGGAAGACAATCAATAAATAAATCATGCTCCAACTTCATCACATAGTTGTTCACCATATGTGCATGCTATGGGAATCACAACTTCAACACACATATTGACTTTTTAAATAAAAAAGGGTTTTTTTTGCAACCGTTTTTTCTTGCCTATATCATATCATGGAAACCTTTTGCTTTGGAACGTGGAGAGATGGATGAGTGGACTAAAGCGGCGGATTGCTAATCCATTGTAAATTTTTTTTGTACCGAGGGTTCGAATCCCTCTCTTTCCGCTCCCTTGGATCATTTGGGACTTTTGAATTGGAAAGAATTCTGACCCCCGGATTTTCTCATAGATAAATGTTCGAAACAAATCCAATAAGAAAAAAACGGAATTTTTACTCCTCGCGTCCAGGATTCCATCCTGGGTCATTAGATACACAAATATTCCTCAAATTCACAACTACTCAACTAGCATGACTCTAATATCACCATCCTCATATCTCAAAACAATTATCAAGCATCAAATTGGCCATAGCATCCAATTCACTTTCTATGATAGTTTTTATTATATCCAACTTGGATGCCCATCATATTAGGCCAATTTTATAACCAAAGAAAATACCATGCTGTTCTAAAAGACTGTCAAAATAATATAAGTGAAGCATGAGAGATCAATAATTTCTACAAAATAAAACCACCGCCATGCTCTAAAAAGATATAAGTGAAGCACTAGTTCAAAATTGTCTAGCTCAAAAGATATAAGTGAAGCACATAGAGTATTCTAATAAATTCCGAATCATGTTGTGTCTCTCCCAAAAGGTCCATACAGCAAGGATTATTGTGTTAAACTAAAAAGGTATGACTCACATCATACAAGACGCTCCAAGCAAAACACATATCATGTGGCGAATAAAAATATAGCTCCAAGTAAAGTTACCGATAGACGAAGACGAAAGAGGGGATGCCTTCCGGGGCATCCCCAAGCTTAGGCTTTTGGCTGTCCTTGAATTACCTTGGGGTTCCATGGGCATCCTCAAGCTTAGGCTCTTGCCACTCCTTATTCCATAGTCCATCAAATCTTTACCCAAAACTTGAAAACTTCACAACACAAAACTCAACAGGAAATCTCATGAGCTCCGTTAGTGCAAGAAAGAAAAACCACCACTTATGTTACTATAATGAACTCATTCTTTATTTATATTGGTGTTAAACCTACTCTATTCCAACTTCTCTATGGTTCACACCCCCTGATACTAGCCATAGATTCATCAAAATAAGCAAACAACACACGAAAAACAGAATCTGTCAAAAATAGAACAGTCTGTAGCAATCTGTAACTTTCGAATACTTCTCGAACTCTAAAACTCCTACCAAAATAGGATGTCCTGGGAAATTTGTGTATTGATCTACTGCAAAAAGAATCAATTAAAATCACGTTTTTGTGATTTATTAAAATTATTCTCGTGCAGGAAAAAGTTTCTATTTTTTAGCAAGATCAAATTAACTATCACCGTAGGTTATCCTATAGGTTCTACTTGGTGCAAACACTAATGAAAACATTAAACCACATCTAAACATAAGATAGATGAATTATTTATTACTAAACATAAGCAAAAAGCAAGGAACAAAAATAAAATTGGGTTGCCTCCCAACAAGCGCTATCGTTTAACGCCCCTAGCTAGGCATAAAAGCGAGAATACACTACAAAAAAATACACTTTCGTGATGATACGTGTTTGTCACAGTAGGTCGCGTTTTTTGTCATGCATGTACATCCATGACAAATTTATGACAAAATCAAGATAGTCATATCTGTGCTGTTGTAGAAGTGTTCCATGACATTACCAAAATTATCATCACGGAAGTGCCCAATTCCATGACGATAAGCGCGTCACAGAAGTGCTTTCGTCAAGGGTGACCGACACGTGGCATCCACCGTAATGGAACGCCGTTAAGCTATCGGGTCGGGTTTTGGATCCGATAACCCGTTAACAGCCCCGACCAATGGGGATTTTCCACGTGTAAAATCATCATTGGCTGGAGGAAACACGTGTTGGCTCACCGTTGGGACATATGTCATCCACTCATTGGACAGAAGACACCTATGGTACGTCGACACGTGGCACGGCCCAACAGAGGCCCATTCCTGTGAAAAGGCCAGCCCAGTAAAAATTAGTAGGCCAGCCCATATAAGGCCTACTTGTGTCAGGTCCATTTAAGCCCACGGCCCATACGAGATGAGCCAATTCGGCCCGTCAATGGCCCGCTGAAGATTTGACACCATTGCAGCCCATCGTCAGTTCGAGCCCGTTAACAGCCCGCTATATATCTAGGCTCAATATCGGCCCGATGAGATTTCGGCCTGTTAACGGCCCGTTTAATGGATGGGCCAATTTTCAGGATGTACATCTTTTGGCCTTTTAGCGACCCATTTAAATGTTGGGCTAGTTTCTGGCCTGGTGTGTCTTTCAGCCTGTGGACGGCCCATAAATCTGATGGGCCATTTGTTGTCGGATCTGAGTTTCGGCCTTTTAGCGGCCCATTTAAGTGTTGGGCCAATTTTCTGGCCCGGTGTCACTTTCAGCCTGTTGACGGCCCATAAATCAGTTGGGCCATTTTTAGTCAGACCTGAGTTTTGGCCTTTTAGTGACCCATTTAAGTGTTGGGCCAATTCCTGGCCCTGTGTGACTTTTGGCCTGTTAACAGACCATAAATGAGTTGGCCATTTGTAGTCGGACCTTAGTTTTGGCCCTTTAACGGCCCATGCCCTTCATGGTCCAATACCAGCATGGTTTCTCTTTCGGCCTGCTAAAGGCCCACAACACAGTTGGGCCATTTACAGTACGACCTGACTTTCGCCCTCTTAGCGGCCCATGGTCTTCATGGTCCAGTACAAGCCCGATGTCTCTTTCGGCCTACTAAAGGCCTACAGTATAGTTGGGCCATATGTAGCCCAAACATGGTAATGGCCTGTTAACGGCCCGTGAAATAAACTGGGGCCACCTGTTGCCCGCTTCGATGTTGGCCTGTTAACGACCAGGGAGTTAAGAGGGCCGACCATTAACTTTCGGCCTAGTAACGGCCCATGAACTTAATGGGCTCACTAAAGTTCGTACATGTCTTTAGGTCAAATTAGATAATTTTAGCCCATTACGACGAGCAATTATGCACAGGACCAAAACCAATCATGCAAAGGTATAGAATACAGGGAATAACATTGCACATCCAGCATATATTAGAGGAAATTACATCCACCGGGCAATCAAAGATTGATGCCAGTGCCAATAAATGAGCAGAACCTAACCATCTACAACGTCACAATCTGCAACCTCAGCACAAATGACGCCAATAAGCATGTGGGCAAGTTCTTTCTGCTTTGCTACCCTGTCTCTGAAAACATTGATCAGTTGTTGTGTCGCACGACTCTGCACCTCTGATTCATCCACCATTTCCATCATTGCTTCAGCCATTAATTGGTTCACAAACATACATTTATTCCGTTGCATTCGAGACAGAGGATACTAAACAGATTCAGACGGTGATTTTGGCAGGCTTGTATTATTGATAGTGGAGAGTGTCTCGACCACTGCATCATAACATAAATTAGGACGGGAACCAAACAGATTAATCATGAGTTATTGCCATATTACCTAGCCTAGATTTACTGGAAAGAAACAATGGGGTTGCCTTGTTGTTTTCAGAGTTTGTCTTCTTATCTTTAGTAGCCTGCACAAAATTAACACACTAGCATTGCTATCATTGGCCAAGACAGATAATAGGAAAGCAACATTGACACAACGAACGTTTGGGCAAGTAGCCTACACCAAATTAACACAATATGGCACAGCTATCATCAACCAGGTAAGGTAGTACGAAAGCAACATTGACACAATGAATGAATGGGCAACCAGAGAAACACTACAATTTAGTAATGTGCGTGATATGAGATAGTACAGTCATGCAGCTCAGTATGCAAAACTACCATGCAATTTTCCTTACAAAAAATCAACATTGGCGCCTTTAACATTGATGTAAAAATACATGTTGATGTAAAAATACATGTTGATGTAAAAATATAGTGATATACAACATGTACTTACATCAGCATTGGAGCACAAAGAATTCCCGCAAGATATTTTCCTCGAATACGATCCCAATGGAGGAAGTCTTCTATCGTTTAACCTTATTTTCTAAAAGAGAGATGGGTAAGAAACATGTAGAAAATATGATAAGAATGCTATAAAATTTCATGATGCGAGGATACGCACACGCTTCTTAGAATGGAGTTGACATTCTTTTGCTGGACTAGAGCGAACTAGTTCTTTGGCCACTGGAATCTGCTTGTTATCAGTGGGAGTTGGGTTTCTCTGTGCTGGAGCAGTATCTATGAAAAATGGAGTTGGTTTATTATCTCCTGGCGTTTGGATCTTTTGCAAAGACCTGGTTTGTAACCCTTCAGATTCTAACAAAGTCGTCTTTCCCTTGCATGCCTTATATAGAAGAATGGTGATTCAGTTATAAAACATGCTACAGCAAAGATGGAATAGGTACTGAAGAATAGAAAGGCATGACATATTGACATGTATTCCCTCCATCCGGAAATAAATGGACGGTCTAGGCGTATTTCAGTTCTAGATACATCCAGTTTTATCCATTTCTGCGACATTTAATCCGGACAGAGGGAGTATGATGTAAGAGCTAGGGATACGATAGGACAACACAGTAAAAAAACACTGAAAAACCCACTGCAGAACCAAAGTATTCAAACCCACTGATATGAGATAGTACACTCATGCAGCTCAGGATGCAAAACTACCAGGCAGTTTTCCTTACAAAAATCGACATTGTGGCCTTTAATCTTACATTTTGCTACAACTAAATTTGATCAGATAAAGGTTGGATTCACGCCGATTAACAAAATACATGCTGATGTAAAAATATAGTGACATACAACAGGTACTTACATCTACATTGGAGCACAGAGAATTCCTACAAGAATCTTTCCTCATAAACGATACCATTGCAGAAATTCTTCTATCTGTTAAGCTTATTTTCTAAAAGAGAGATGGTTAAGAAACATGTAGAAAATATGATCAGCATGCTATAAAATTTCATGATGCAAGGATACGCACACGCTTCTTAGAATTGAGTTGACATATTTTTGCTTGACTGGAGCGGACTAGTTCTTTGGCCACTGGAATCTGCTTATTATCAGTAGGAGTTGGGTTTCTCTGTGCTGGAGCAGTATCTATAAAAACTGGAGTTGGTTTATTATCTCCTGGCGTTTGGATCTTTTGCAAAGGCCTTCTTTGTAACCCTTCAGATTCTAACATAGTCGTCTTCCCCTTGCATGCCTTGTATAGAAGAATGGTGCTTTAATTATAAAACATGCGGCAGCAGAGAGATGGAATAGGTACTGAAGAATAGAAAGGCATGACATATTGACATGTATTCCCTCCATCCGGAAAAAATGCATGGGTCTAGGCGTATTTCAGTTCTAGATATGTCCTTTTTTATCCATTTCGGCAACATGTAATCCGGACGGAGGGAGTATGGTGTAAGAGCTAGGGATACGACAGCACAACACAGCAAAAAAAACAAGTTCAATGTAAAACTATATGCTAGCGGAATACGTACAGAAATAACCAAGGCAACATACACGTGTATGATTGGGAAAATAAGATGGCATTGCAACAGAGCACTAGAACAACACTTCAATGTAAAATAACATGGTATGGCAGACAGATGAAGTACATACTGATGAATAACAATGCATAAGATATTCAGAAGCATAATGTCCGAATTAAGCAGATGGCATTGCGATAGAGTAGAATGACAGTACTTGAATTTGAAAACATGTTATCATGAATGGAATAGGTACTGAAAAACAGGAAGGCATGACATATTTACATGCATGATCAGCATGCTAAGCACATGGCATTGCAACAGAGTAGATACACTCCAGGACATTATATGCATGTTGTACCCATATCACAGGCCAAGTTAGAGAAAGGACCTTGTGGGGTGAAGAGGATTCATCATCTTTCTGCAAGTCTTCTGAAGAAGTGCCTTTACATGTTCCATCATATTGGGTATCATTGACATCATGTTTATTGGCCTTTACATTGCTCCGTGAGGTTCTTGTGGATATATCAGTGTGTGCAATTATATCTGACATGCATGGAAGACAACTAGTAGTTAGATTTATGTAAATGAGTGCCTGTAGGAGACGACGTAAATAGTAGGACTAGGGTTAACTAGCAGCAACAGGTCTCATAAACTAAAGGGAGAACACAGATGAAAGCTACAGAATATGTATCGTTTGTACTCGAGATTAACTAGATGGCACACAAAAGTATTAAAGAACAACATAGGTAATACTAGAAGTGGTATAATACTATAATCACCAGCCTGTGGGATAGCATTGGCTGATGGATGATAACTATGGAACATCGTTACCTAAAGAACAAGTATCTTAGCTGAACTATGGAACAGCGTGAACTCCTGAACAAGACCCGTAAGAGATCAGCATGAATATACAGTGAAATGCAACGATCTATTTTCCGTGCTTAGATGAATAACAAAGCCATAAATGATGCACACAAGTAAGATGAGGGTACAACCTATCTGGCTGCCATCCATAGGAGTGAGCATCATGTGCTGACTTGTCGATGTCCCTGCAGTTGTTGTGGCTGTCCATGTCGGGCACGCGCATTTGATGCAGGGAACTATTGAGTGGGGACTGTAGCTCCCTTCTGGTGTATGCTTCCCTTGTTGGAGCAGCTGCGGTGAGTCGAAAGACGGTGTGTCTGAAGATGCAGATAACACATAAAGTTAAGAAAGACATATCTCTTTGATCCGAAGAAATACACTAAGAGATCAATAGCAAGGTACGAGAGTGGTCACACATCTGTTGACTGAAGACTAAATTGGCGTCACACGATTTTATTTTATTTTGGTACTGTCCAATCTACGCCGGATGGCTTGATGGCCGTCTTGTGCCTCCCGGCTGACATTGTTCGGAATCTTCCCCGAAGAGCCAGCGACCAACGGCAGAGCCGCCCGCCTCTGCCGTCCGTGGCCCCATCTAAAACCCCGCTCCCCGCCCCACCGCACTGCCATGGTTGTGCCACCCTTGGGCCAATCCACAAAGACTCCCCGTCATCCAGATCCGGCGGCGGCAGTACCTTCAACCCACGCAACTCTAAAAGATAGCCATCTAAGCGCTGCTTCCGCAGCGAACTTGCGGCCCCGCACCCTTATCTTAGACACCAGCCAACCGGCAGACTAGGAGCTCCGCCGCCTCGAGGGGTGCTGCTTCCCATTGGGAATCGATTGGACGAGAATAAAAATTCAGACAACTGACACCTAAATAAAGTGATTTCAGATGAGGGTGCGACCTATCTGGAGGCATGGTGAAGTAGGCAGGTCCAGCTGCCGAGTCGGTGAGGCCGGCGCGGTTGCGGTGGTGACCGGCGGCAGGGAAAGAGCAATGTCGCGACGGTCGACGGTTACGAGGAAGCAGCGCCAGGACTCTGGACGGATCCGAAGTTGGAGCCACTCCGGCGCCGTGAACAACGGCGGGGGTGAATCGGCTACGGTACGATTCACGCGACCGTCGTTGATGCAGCACCAGCAGCACGGAGTAAGAGGCACACGGCCCAGTGCACGACGGCAATTGGATAGCATCTCTGGCATTAGGGAGGAGGGAGGCTGTGAAATTGGTGCGGTGGGGGGCGCCATGGAGGTGGGGCTGAGGTTTCGCAGCTCAGGAGAAGGGAGCTTCC
>NC_057807.1:190760777-190803002 GCF_018294505.1 Triticum aestivum
GGGCGGGGGGAATTGGGAGGGGAGTGGAACCATGTCTTACGGACGCATTTGTCTGAAATGTGAGGGGGAGTTACAGTTCTACCCTTGCCTATAGGCTTCTCGGCTTGGGTCTGTGTACTGAGGGTCGGGGATAGTAGAGTAACTTTGCTTCTCCCCAAATAGTGGGCGGGAGCGATTTCGGGCGAGGAGGGCGTGTTTTGAACTATAGTGGGCGCGAGCGAATTCGGGCGAGGAGAGCGTGTTTTGAAATAGTGGGCGCGATCTATTTCGGGCGAGGAGAGCGTGTTTTGCCAACCATGGTTTATGAATTATTCGGCACATGTCATTTCGGCCGAGGAGAAGGCGCGCTTGGATGAAGTTACGAACCTACCCTCGATGTACAACGGGCCAATTGATGCGTGTCCCACATAGGACGGTAATTTCGCGTCTCCCATTTATTTGCTCGGGCGAATTCCACCGAGCAGAGAGGATGTTTAACGGTTCGTTCAAATTTTGGGAGAACGAGCATCCACGTCTACCTTACCAAGTCGATTCGAATCAAATTTTGAAATATTAGCTTGCCACTTCTTTTTTAGATGGAGAGATGATGCTCGGGACTAATGTGTTTTTACATGCTCGTTGCTAGCGATTTACTATATGACAAATAGTTGACCCACTCAAAAATGCGAATCAAACCCAAAATGAATTATCTCGATTCAATGAACTAGCTCGTTCAGTAGGTCAAAATAGTGAACTAAATCCAAAATTGAACACCTCAATCGAGTAGGATGTTGTATAATATTATAGTACTCCATGAACATGTTGATAGTCAAATTAATGAACTTGTTTGATATAATATATCCGTTCATGTGTGGATTGCAGACAACATGATCTCCAATTTAAATATTTGAATGCAAGTTTATATCAGTCTTTGATGCACAAAACGCGACCTCCCCCTCTCCCGGACTCCTGTTCTCTCTCTCTCTCACTCTCTCACCGACAATCTTCAATTCTGTCGCACGCATCCGACACAAAAACCTTGTTGGTCCCTCTCCCTTTCTCTCTCTCTCTCTCTCTCTCTCTCTCTCTCTCTCTCTTTGTGTGTGTGGGGGGGGGGCTCTTTCTAGTCCGCATTCATATATACACCATCTATAGGTCTCTCTTGCACACTATGTATGATACTCTAGCTAGTCCAAGCTAGATATCTTGGGTGCACTCATCGTACGCACACAAATTCCTTGGCTCTTTGCCTGTAACTCTCTCACACACCACTATGTCGTCTTGGAGCTCTTCCCCCCCTCTCTCAAACTCTCCATCCACCTGGGTCACACATACACATGCATATCTCACTCGCACTCGATAGGCCCATCTAAAAATCTATCTCTCTCCATCGTTCTCTCTCCATCTCACACGTACACACACATAATCTCATGCCCAGCTAGCCAAGTATGATGGTCTCTCACTCAATTGTAGGCACACGCAGTCCCCCCTATATGTATATGACTAACTAATCTTAGTCTCCATCACAAACATGTGCATGGTCTATCTCGATTTCTCTCGGAGAATCTTTCAATCGCGCACACACTCCCTCGATCTCCCACCCATATAGTCCCCTCACGATCTCGAGGGGATCTCTCTATCACAAACACACCCTCTCTCCCTCCCCATGCGTCCATGCCATCCATGTGTCCCTCTCGACCTTTTTTCCTTGTTGGCTAGACCTCTATTGGACATGTGCTACAGGGGTGTCTCTCCCGTTGCAAACAATCACACACTAGCTATCTTCGTGTATCTCCTCGCCTCGCTTTTCCATCTCGGAGATGCATGCGTGATATATTCGCATAGGAAACAAAAAAACACACTCTCTCTCTAATTTATCGTTTGTTGTCACTTTCTCTTTCACACACATACTCTTTTTGCACACTTACTCATTCTCGTTCACACGCACTTGATCTGTCTCGACTAAGGCACTCACCTCCGTCCATAGCACATAGATTTACTGAAAAGTCAAACATCACAAAGTTTGACCATGTACGTGGAGAAAAAGAATTACATCTAGTACAGCGAACATATACCATTAGATTCACCATGAGATGTAGTTTTGTATGATGTATCTTTGGTATTGTAGATATAAATAACATTTGCGTAAACATGATCAAAGTTTCCAAAGTTTGACTTCTAAAAAATTTACGTGCACTGCATTATCGAGCGGATGGAATATCTCTTTCCCCCTCTCAGCTATCTGACGCACCACTCAGCCTTATCGGGGCTCCTCAATCTCTCTCAAACTTTATTGGTCAGTTTGGTTCGTGACCTGACCCTCATGCCTTGATGGTCGGTACTGCCTGGTGTGGACGTGAGATGTAAAATATTTCTGCCTGGCCAGGCTTGTGTGGTGCTGAAGCGTTTGGTTCATGCCTGGGCCAGGCAAAGCATCAACGTCCCATCAATCAATCCATGCATCAATTATTTAATGCTAATATCCATCCATGTTGATGTTAGCCTCGTGGCCGCACGACCAGGCGTTCGAAATCGGTCGCTTGGGCCAGGCTACTTGTAGTGTCTGGAGTTCAGCCAGGCTAATTAAAGTGCAAGGGAACCCAACCCAGGCGGGCTTTCTTTTTTATAGGGTAGCAACCAAACATGCGTGCATGAAATCCAGCCACAACCCCAGGCCATGCAAAAGATGCTCACGACGCAAGCCAAACAGGCCTTATATCTCCCTGGTTCACACATACACATGTCTCGCTTGCGCTATACATATAGACCCATCCAACACTCTCCGCCCTTGTTCTCTCACCATGTGACACGCACCCCCCTAAGTACCATAATCCCTCACTCCATCATAGGCTCTGTTTGGATCCATGGGTTAGAGTTAGTTTGGGTTAGTTTGGAGTCAACTAACCCAAAAAGATCCAAACATGAGGGTTAGTTTAGGTTAGATGCATCTAACCCATCCAAAAAACTAACCCATCCAAGAGGTGCTTATTTGGGTTAGTTCTTCTCGGGACCACTAATAAACACCTTTTTTCTCGCTCTCCATGCAGCAGATCCCTCCCCACTTCCTCGAAGCTTCGCGTCCTCTCCCTCCCTCCCGCTCGCACCGCCCGTGAAGGTGCCTCGCCGTATCCGTGCTCCATCTAACCCTGCCATCCAAACACGTCTTTACTTAGAGTTAGTTTAGGGTTAGAATCTAACTCTAACCTCTAACTGAGTTAGAGTAACCAAACAGGGCCATAGGCACAAGCACTCCCCCCCCCTCCTAAGTATGATTATCTCTTACTAGCCATCAGGAACACACCTATTGTCTCCTTCCATCCATACGTCTATCTCGATATCTCTCGGGGCATCATCTATCGCGCACACACCTTGTCACACGATCTCCCACCCATGTAGTCCCATCACGATCTCCAGGCGATCTCTCTATGAAAAACATACAATCTCTCCTCCCCATGTCTGCATTTTCTCCATACGTCTCTCTCGACCTCTCTCCCTTGTTTGTCAGACCCCTCTTGGCCATGTGCTAGGGGTCTTTCTCTCTCGGTTCCAAACAACCACACACTATCTCCTCGCCTTGCCTACGTTGTCGAAGATGCATGTGTGATATGTTTGCATAAGTCACGCACGCTTTTTCTGCACTTTTATTGTGTGTTGTCCATGTCTCTTTCACACACGCACACACACTTTTTTCACTCTCTCTCTCTTTCTCTCTCTCTCACTCTCTCTCTCGTGAGGGACTCTGTCACGTCCATAAGCATATGGATGTTTTGAAAAGTCAAACCTCAGAAAAGTTTGACTAGGTATATGTGGAGAAAAACATTTACATCTGGAACGATCATTAGATTCATCACAACATGTACTTACTTCATACTATCATTTATCTTTGGTATTGCCGATATAAGTAATTTCTTTATAAACTTGGTCAAAGTTTCAAAAGTTTGACTTTAAAAAAATGTTGTAACTACATTATCGAACGGAGGGAGTAGCTCTTTCTCTCTCTCTCTCTCTCTCCGCTATCTCTCATAGGCCTCCCCTCTCACTCGAACTCTCTATACCGACGGATTATACGCTCACTGCGTCAGCATATAGCTCTGTACATTGTTTGGTTGACCGGTCAACCAATCCACATGCTGTGTTGTCAGCTCGTGTTCTGTATCTTGGTGTGCTGGCCCATGTGGCAGTGGGTGAAAATAAGTAAACTAGAGGCCCATCTGACACGCGGCGAAGGAAACAGAGTTGAAACCACTCGAGGTAGCACCCCGCACGCGAGTAAATTGAGGGCGCATTGAGGACAAACTTCTTGCGCGCGAAGGACGCACTCGCGCACAATTCACCACTGCGCGGTGGCATGCACAGAAGGACACACTCGCGCACACCCAGCACACAACACACACCAGCACACGTGTACACCGGCGTCGCCGCCGGTTGAGATGGACGGCGAGGCAGCCAACAAGCGGAAGCCGCTCGAGCCAAAACTGCATCCGGTGAGCCTGGACTTCATCAGCAGCCTCCCCGATGACATGCTGCTCGTCATCATTGGCCTGCTCCCCGCCAAACCTGCCATGCCGACCGCCCTGCTCTCCCGGCGGTGGCGCCCCCTCTGGCGCTGTGTCCCCCTCAACCTCACTGTCGATAGCTGCCTCTGCGATGGGGATTGCAAACGCATGGCCGCAGTCTCCAAGATTCTTTCATCTCACCCTAGGCTAGCCAGACGCCTTGACATCCGCATGTTCAGTACCAACTGCAAGGTCCAACCCAAGTTCGACGAGTGGTTCTTATCCCCCGCCCTAGATCAGCTCAAGGAGCTCAGCTTTGAAGCTGGACGATGTCGCTCTCTGCCACCGTCCACGCTCCACCTCACGCCAACGCTGCGTCGCGCCAGCTTCAGCTCCTGCTATCTTCCCCAGATTAATGTCGCGCCCGCCCTTCTTCTCCCTCAACTCAAGCAGCTCGACCTCTTCAACGTTGTCATCTCAAAGAAGGCTATGGAGCACCTGCTCCGCAGCTGTACTGCACTCGAGTACCTTCGTCTTGAGCAGATCCATGGGTTCATTAGCCTCCACATCGCCTCGGCGAATCTCCGATGGATTTATGTGTCTTGCTGGCCCCGCAACAAGACATAAATTGGGAAGAGATCACTCCAGCTGTTCCACGTTATGGTCATTGAGAATGCGCCTTTCCTTGAGAGATTGCTTGTATCGGATCTAGAAGGTCCAACAAAAATCAGGGTCATTGATGCGCCGAAATTGACAGCGTTGGTGTACTCATCTGCCAAATTCTCCAAACTCTTTATTGGATCCGTAATCGTTCAGGTACAACACTCATCTTCTTCTCCGTCTTCTTGAAATTCACATTTTTAAATTTCTTCTTGATGTATTTACGACCGTCTTCCAGAAAATCATTCCCACAAGCTTGACCCAGTCCATGCGCACAGTGAAGATCTTAGCACTAAAATCTATCAGCCCCAATCTGGATCAAGTTGTTGGATTCCTTACATGCTTTCCATGCACGGAGAAGCTACTCATCAAGGTGAAACTTCTTTCCTATTAGTAAACGGTAATCACAATGTAGCTCAATTTTTTCGTACTTTTCCCAAATTACGATGACAAGTGTAGTGTTCAAATCTACATCTATGCACTGCACCGAAAGAAATGTTTTTAGTATTTTTTCTCACGTGATCACCTGCATCATTTTTATGCTGTACTACTATAGTAGCCTAGGCTAGTCATAGTGGAAAGTAACTTAGACTACTCCAGTAACTCTATGGTTACCCTAAGGGCAAGTACTACCTCCATCCTGGTTTACTCTTCCAATTTTGTAGTATCAAAATTTGACCATAGATTTAACTGACAAAATGTTAATGCATGTCACTAAGAACTATATCGTTGGATTCGTATTTGAACATAATTTCAAATGGTAATTTTTAGTGACATGCATTGGCATTTTCTTAGGTAAATCTATGGTCAAAATTTTATACTAAATACGAGGTAGTATTCCCTCCATCCCAAAATTCTTGTCTTACATTTGTTTAGATACGGATGTATCTAACACTAAAATGTAACTAGATATATCCGTATTTAGACAAATTGAAGACAAGAATTTTGGGACGGAGGGAGTACAAAAGTGGGCTATGTAGGCCAAAACATGTGCCAAATTCACTTGTGATGCATTTGGCATCGATGCCCCTCCATTGCTCACCTGGTGCCCCAATCTGGAGCACCTACTTTGCTCCAGTGCCAAATTAACTCACACAATGAAAAAACACTGCATGGGAGAGAGAGAGGACTGAGGCAATAAAAAACACTTGTTTGGGAGAGTGAGAGGCTGGTGTAGTTGGTTTGATTGATTTGTTTATACATGTGGGTTTGTGTGCACAGCGGTGCCAACTCTCTCACATCGCGAGAGTGGTTCCAAAATCTTTTGATTTGACATCGATGCGTATTATGTGGCATACTCGGGTGAAATATGGCATCGGCCACATAGTGGAAGGCAACAAATGCCCAAGCTCTTCACGTGCTCCTAGTTAAATGAGAGGAAACAGAAACAAAGAGAGAGAGAGAGGGAGAGAGAGAGAGAGAGTGAAAAAATATCACTAGTCGGCCAACCCTATCGTATGAGCGAATGACATTGGTGCCTCTTGATGACACGGCAATCTTATGCAGCCAGCTGCTCTAATATGTTCTCTTCTTTTGCAGATTAAAAAAGACCCGAAAGTGAAAAATGTGCTGCACTATAACAATCTCATCGAATGCCTTGATCTCCATCTTACAGAAATTGATTTGATCGACTACCGAGGCAGCACATCTGAGATTAAATTGGCCAGGTTCTTTGTTCTGGAGGCAAGTGTGCTCAAGGTAATGAGGTTTGGCGTTCTCTGGCGCAACAATGAATGGCGTGCTGATCACCACAAGCATCTAAGCCTAAATGACAAAGTCTCCGCAAAAGCTGAATTTGTTTTTGAAACATCAAGTTGCCAGAGACTCGAAAACTCATTTTCTCATTAGTGACTTGTCAGGGCGGTGGATTTTAGTTTGTACGATAACGCTGCATCCACCTAAAGTAACAAAAGTTCTTACGTGAACTTCCTAGTAATTCCCTCTTCCTAGGTGCAGCATTACTCCTAACATTTGTAATATCGGTTTGAAACTTGTAATATTGCCGTGTCCTATTCCTGCGTTTTCAAAAGCCTGCGAATCAAACAGGTCCTAAGTTGGTGATGATGTTGTGCCTCCCATCTTTCACCAGTAGCCGTTGGATCTAGATCTGACGCATACAAACCAAGCTTCTCCATTTTTGCAAAAAGATGCCCGCACTTGTTCCCTATTTACAAACAACTCCTTGTCTCTCACAATCAGCCTTACCTCCTCCCCACCACATCTAGAAGGCCGTGGAAAAATCTGGCGCGATGGCCGCTGCCGGAGTAGTCCACCCCCAATGCAAAGGGGACCAATAAACCAATAAACATCAAAAATCTCTCGTTTGGCCCCAACTAGAGGTCCGGTGAGATGACTATACTGCACCGACACGGAGGGGGGGCGCAGCTTCATTGACCTACGGCAACTGCCTTTGGGTGAATGACACGTGGGCCGAGGGGGTGGCTAGCCCACCTATCATACAGCCAAAGGCAGGTGCAGTAGAGGGCCGAGGAGTAGTACGAAATCCTACACACCTACGCACGCTAACCAAGGGCAAGAGTGATCACTCGAATCACAAGATCAATTGACTAGTAAAAGCTAAGCTATACCCATGGAGGCGATGAGCGCAAGCAACAGCCGGCTGTGCCAGATGGTCCACGACGCCGGCCTGCGGCCCGGCAACAAGGAACGTCTCCAGGTAGTATTGCTTGAGGCCGGCAGGGCAAGGGGCCGCTTGGACGACAGCTTCATCTCCTTGTTCGACGAGGTCCTCGTTGGTTTCCTCGACAAGTTCACCGTCATCAAGAAGCTCACGGACGACTTTGACGTAAGCCTTCAGCCGACGCGCCCAGGCTCTGCGATGCCCGCCACCCTCAGCGGCCACTATGGTGACAACCTCTTCGACGCACTGGTGGCCCTGCGACTGCCCGCCGTCGCGCCGGAGAACATCCACCTTGAGGTCACGCTCGCCGCGCAGTGCCTGGCGCAGCAAGACACCATGGACATAATCACACACGTCTGCGTGCATGCAAGAGGAGCACGATAGGACGCTGGCCTTCTTGGACCGCAGGACAACCTTGGACGCACTGTTCAGAAGCACATTGAGCTCGCCGCCAACGCCGCTGCTCCTGACACGTCGGTTGGTGACCCGGTGCACTAGGGCGTGAGGATGTCGTTGATGGATCCGTATGTATTTTTATCTTTCCGTCAAATCCATGTAGTAGTATATGATACTACAGTAATTATCATACCTTTCGCATCAACTTCATAATTTTCGTACATACTCCATGCATGAACGGCGCCAGAACCAAACTTCTCTTTACTCTAGGCAAAATCGTTCTTTTCTATCTATCGATCGCGCCATGGAGCAGAACCAAATTTTACAAGTTACGAGTTCAAAAGGAAAAGCCTGTCGTTTTCGCGTCGCACCCCCACATGGTTGGTCCGGCACGCCGCTCAAGCGGGAATGCGTGCGGTGTTGCATTTTCACTTACAAGTGGGACCGTAGTTGAGAAAACCGACTATCGGCAAACCCCCACCCTGCCCACCGCGCGATGGCTGAGAAAACAGGAGGGAGAAGAGACGGCTATAGCATGGTGAGGGAGTCCTGGACTAGGGGGTGTCCGGACAGCCGGACTATCATCGTCAGCCGGTCTCCAAGACTATGAAGATACAAGATTGAAGACTTCGTCCCGTGTCTGGATGGGACTTTCCTTGGCGTGGAAGGCAAGCTTGGCGATACGGATATGTGGATCTCCTACCATTGTAACCAACTCTGTGTAACCCTAGCCCTCTTCGGTGTCTATATAAACCGGAGGGTTTTAGTCCGTAGGATGCACAACCATTACAACAATCATACCATAGGCTAGCTTCTAGGGTTTAGCCTCCTTGATCTCGTGGTAGATCCACTCTTGTACTACCCATATCATCAATATCAATCAAGCAGGGGTAGGGTTTTACCTCCATCGAGAGGGCCCGAACCTGGGTAAAAACATCGTGTCCCTTGTCTCCTGTTACCATCCGCCTGGACGCACAGTTCGGGACCCCCTACCCGAGATCCGCCGGTTTTGACACCGACATTGGTGCTTTCATTGAGAGTTCCTCTGTGTCGTCATCGATAGGCTTGATGGCTTCTTCAATCAACAACAATGCCGTCCAGGGTGAGACTTTTCTCCCCGGACAGATCTTCGTGTTCAGCGGCTTCGCACTGCGGGCCAATTCACTTGGCCATCTAGAGCAGATCGAAAGCTACGCCCCTGGCCACCGGGTCAGGTTTGGAAGCCTAAACTTCACGGCTGACATCCGCGGGGACTTGATCTTCGACGGGGTCGAGCCGCAGCCGAGCGTGCCGCACTGTCACGATGGGCATGATCTAGCTCTGCCGCCGGACAGTACCCTGGAGGCCGCACACAAGTCCGGTCTGACTCATAGTTCGGAGCCGACCGCGCAGATTGAGGACAGGTGGCTGGACACCGCCTCGGGACCTGCAACTTCCACGACGATGGAGCCGAATACTGACCTTGTCCCTTATAAAGCTCATGACTCCGAGGCGCCGGACTCCTTGCCGGACTCCGAACCTCTTGCGCCCCTGCCAATCGAATCCGATTGGGCGCCGATCATGGAGTTCACCGCCGCGGACATCTTTCAGCACTCACCCTTTGGCGACATCCTAAATTCGCTGAAACATCTCTCGTTATCAGGAGAACCCTGGCCGGACTGTGGTCGGGACGGGTGGGATACGGACGACGAAGAAATTCGAAGCCCACCCACCACCCACTTTGTAGCCACTGTCGATGATTTAACTGACATGCTAGACTATGACTCCGAAGACATCGACGATATGGATGACGATGCCGGAGACGATCAAGAACCAGCGCCTACAGGGCACTGGAAGACCACCTCATCATACAATATATACATGGTTGACACCCCAAAGGATGGGGACGGCGAAGAAGCAGCGGAGGCAGATTCCTCTAAGAAACAGCCCAAGCGCCGACGTCAGCGGCGCCGCTCTAAATCTCGCCACAACAAGAATGGAGATTCCGGCACCGGAGATAAGAACACCCCAGAGAGTGCCGAAGACAACCCCCTCCATCAAGATTCAGCACAGGAGGATGAAGTAGCCAGCCCTCGAGAGAGAGCGGCAGACGAGGAGATAGAGGATGACATTACATGCCTCCCTCCGGAGATGAGGCAAGCCTCAACGACGACGAATTTGTCGTGCCCGAGGATCCCGTCGAACAAGAGCGTTTTAAACGCAGGCTAACGGCCACAGCGAACAGCCTAAAGAAAAAGCAGCAACAGCTTCAAGCTGATCAAGACCTGCTGGCCGGGAGATGGACCGAGGTTCTCGCGGCCGAAGAGTACGAACTCAAACGCCCCTCCAAAAGCTACCCAAAACGCAAGTTGCTCCCCCGACTAGAGGAGGAAGCATACAAACCTTCATCACCAGCGCACAATACGGCAGATCGACCACCCCGTGGTCGCGACAGAGAGGCATCTAGGCCCTCCATCAGGACCGTACCCCAGCACCGCTCGAGAAGTACGAAGCCAAGGGGGAATGCGCCGGACTTGCGGGATATATTGGAGGACAAGGCAAGACAATCTAGATCTATCTACGGATCACGTGGGCGTCCCACGACCCACAACGACTACCGTCGCACCAGATACAGCAACTCCGGCCGGGCCAAACACAGCAGACAATGCTCTCTTGAGCTACATCGTGATATTGCTCAATATAGAGGCGCCGCACACCCACTATGCTTCACAGACGAAGTAATGGATCATCAAATCCCTGAAGGGTTTAAACCAGTGAACATTGAATCCTACGATGGCACAACAGACCCCGCGGTTTGGATCGAAGATTATCTTCTTCACATCCATATGGCCCGCGGCAACGATCTCCACGCCATCAAGTATCTCCCACTCAAGCTCAAAGGACCAGCTCGGCATTGGCTTAACAGCTTGCCCGCAGAGTCAATTGGGTGTTGGGAGGACCTGGAAGCCGCATTCCTTGACAACTTCCAGGGAACATATGTGCGACCACCAGACGCCGATGACCTAAGCCACATAATACAACAGCCAGACGAATCGGCCAGACAGTTCTGGACACGGTTCTTAACAAAGAAAAATCAAATCGTCGACTGTCCGGATGCAGAGGCTCTCGCAGCCTTCAAACATAACATCCGTGATGAGTGGCTGGCCCGGCACCTAGGACAGGAAAAGCCAAAATCCATGGCAGCCCTCACATCACTCATGACCCGCTTCTGTGCGGGAGAGGACAGCTGGCTAGCTCGCAGCAACAACCTCAGCAAAAATGCTGGCAGTCCGGATACTAAGGACCACAATGGCAGGTCGCGTCGAAACAAAAACAAATGCCGCATTAACGGCGATAATAATGAGGATACGGCAGTCAACGCCGGATTCTGAGGCTCTAAACCCGGTCAACGGAAGAAGCCATTCAACAGAACTACTCCGGGTCCGTCCAATTTGGACTGAATACTCGACCGCTCATGCCAGATACATGGCACCCCCGAAAAGCCAGCTAATCACACCAATAGAGACTGTTGGGTATTTAAGCAGGCAGGCAAGTTAATTGCCGAAGACAATGATAAGGGGCTGCACAGAGACGACGAGGAAGAGACCTGGCCACCGAACAGTAGAGGACAGAAGGGTTTCCCCCCACAAGTGCCGACGGTAAATATGATATACGCAACCCACATACCCAAGAGGGAGCGGAAGCATGCACTTAGGGACGTATATGCGATGGAGCCAGTCGCCCCGAAGTTCAACCCATGGTCCTCTTGCCCGATCACTTTTGATCGAAGGGACCACCCCACCAGTATTCGCCATGGCGGATTCGCCGCATTGGTTCTAGACCCAATCGTCGATGGATTCCACCTCACAAGAGTCCTGATGGACGGCGGCAGCAACCTGAACCTGCTTTATCAGGATACAGTGCGCAAGATGGGCATAGACCCCTCAAGGATTAAACCTACAAAGACAACCTTCAAAGGCGTCATACCAGATGTCGAGGCCAATTACCCAGGCTCGGTCACGCTGGAAGTGGTCATCGGATCCCCGGATAATTTCCGAAGTGAGGAGTTAATCTTCGACATAGTCCTATTCCGTAGTGGCTATCAAGCCCTGCTCGGACGAACTGCGTTTGCAAAGTTTAACGCGGTGCCGCATTATGCATACCTCAAGCTCAAGATGCCAGGCCCTCATGGAGACATCACGGTCAACGGAAATACTAAACGCTCCCTCCGAACGGAGGAACACACAGCGGCTCTCACGGCAGAAGTTCAGAGCAGCCTCTTAAGGCAATTTTCAAGTCCGGCCATTAAAAGACCGGACATGATTAAACGCGCCCGGAGCAACATACATCAAGACCACCTAGCACGCTCTGAGCACGCGTAGCAATGCGGCCCCAACCCCAGCCCTTGCATGATTGCAAGACAAACTCCCCGCGTACATCATTACGCTCTGGAGATACCTTGGGCATAGGGGGAGGGGCACGACCACGACAGGCCCAGAGTGCGGCTCAACCACACCAGGGGCTCCTAAGTGTGTCGCTGTTTTTCTTTTCCTTTTGTTATTTTATCTTATCTACAAGACACCGTTTACAAGAGGTCCTGTCCGGCAGTAGATCGTCCGAACTCACGATGCAACAGCCAGGGAGGAGCAAGGGCTACGACGAACACTCAGGTGGTCTCCATTATGAGCATTAAATCTGTTTATTACACCATTCCGCAGCCCACCCCTGGAGGGGGACATGTTTAAAATAGTCCACTCCCTTGCTTACCGCACTATTTGTATCGTTCTGCACTCATGGCAGAATTCCCTGAATAAACAATGCATCATTTTTTCGCTTATAATTGCATTCCTTTGTTTATATATATGTGTTCATTTATGACATCTTGCATCCGTACAATTTGGTACGGCCGAATACACCAGGGGCTTACGTTCCCCGCATTATGGTGTAAAGTCCGAACACTTTCACAAGTGCGGCACCCCGAACTTATAGCACTATATGCATTGGCTCCGAATCATGTCTTGGGTCAATAGTTGGGTTTGCCCGGCTCCCATGTTTTGGTACCTTACGTTCCGTTCCGTCGACTAAGGTAGCACTGGGAGAACCACTGCGATTGCGCCCCGGTTGAGCTGGGCGAGCGCCTCAGTGGAGAAAGCTAAAACTGACTGTCATGATAAGGCGAGAGCTGGTCGCTGTTCAAGAGGTCTTTTCGAGTCCCTAAAGACTTACGCCGCTTAGAGCGAGGAACCGGATAGTGTCCGGCCCAGGCGTGGATAGCGCCCCGAACTCGGTCTTCCGAACACTAGGGGCTTCGCAAAATTATAGAATTCTATGTCTAAATGAGAGTGTTCAAGCATTATAAGTCCGGTTGCCTTGTTCGTTGTGTTGAGCGCCTCCCTAGATGGACCCAAAATTGGGAACAAGAGTGCTCAAGTTTATCCTTAACACCCCAGCACTCGTGGCATGGGGGCTGAAGCCGACGACTTGCCATCTCTCAGATTTAATAAATGGCTGCACAGAAGGTAATATTTTAAATCAAATAAGCGTTGCTTAGCGCATATGAACAATGTTTCCAGCACACAGGATAACACATGGCGAGTTTACTCAATAATTACATCTCTGGGGCACTCATTCGCAATCTTGCGGGCACCCTTCAGGACAGTCTTATAGTACATTTCGGGCGTACGATACTCCTTTCCCTGCGGCGGCGCGTCCGTCAGAAGCCGCTCCGCATGCAGCCTGCCCCAATGCACCTTTGCGCGGGCAAGGGCCCGACGGGCACCTTCAATGCAGGCGGAGCGCTTGATGACCTCCACCCAGGGGCACACATCCAGCAGCCGCCGCACGAGGCCGAAGTAGCTCCCAGGCATGGCCTCTCCAGGCCACAGCCGGACTATGAGGCCCTTCATGGCTTGCTCGGCTACCTTGTGGAGCTCGACCAGCTGCTTCAGCTGGTCGCTAGGGGGTACCAGATGTCCGGCCTTAGCGTACTGAGACCAGAAGACCTTCTCCGTTGAGCTCCCCTCCTCAGCCCGGTAGAATGCGGCGGCATCGGACACGCTGCGAGGCAGATCTGCAAACGCCCCTGGAGAGCTCCGAATTCGGGTAAGTAACAGGTAATTTACATTTACATGCTTGCTTTGCATGAAAAATGCCTTACCCGCCGCTATCTTCTTCATTGCCTCAATCTCCTGGAGGGACTTATGGGCCTTGGCCTTAGCGGCTTTGGCACTTTCAAGAGCCGAGGCAAGCTCGGACTCTCGAGTCTTCGAGTCGCGCTCCAAACTCTCATGCTTTTCCATGAGAGCCTGGAGCTCTTGCTGCACCTCCGCCACCCGCGCCTCCTGTTTTTCTCGCTCCGCTTGTTCCGCGGCCGCATTGCATTCTGCCGCGACACGGCCTCCTTCAGGGTGGCCACCTCGTTCGTGGCCCCTGCAGTACCCATGTTATCCTTGTTATTTCTATTGCAACCAAAATCCTTTTCTGTAAGGAACAAATTTCAAAGTGGTGTTACTCACCTTCTTTGTCCTCGAGCTACTTCTTGGCAAGGCCGAACTCTTGCTCGGACCGCTCGAGGTCCTACTTCAAAGCACCGACCTCCGCAGTCAGTGCGGCAGAGGTCAGCAGCGCAGCCTGCAAACCCATATTGACATAATTTTTAGCACTCCTGCGTATATCTTTTTTAGATCCTCAATTCGGTTTTTCTTTCCGAACACCGAACCGAGCATCAGGGGCTACTGTCTATGCGGTATTACATTACATATTTTAAACTTCTTACCTCAAAGCCTGTTAGAAGGCTACTGCAGGCTTCGGTCAGCCCGCTCTTGGCAAGCTGAACCTTCTGAATCACCGCACTCATGATAGTGCGGTGCTCTTCCTCGATGGAAGTGCCGTTGAGCGCCTCCAACAAGTTGACCGGCGCCTCTAGTTGGACGGAGGCTGCTGGTGTCACGGTCTTGCCTTTCTTGCGAAGGGGCCGCCTGCCGGACTCCGGAACCACTGCGGGTTCTAGCGCGGAGTCCGGCATGAAGTCCGGGAGGTTGCCTTGGGGCACCTCCGGAGCCTCCCCCTCCTGGCGGGTCCCCTCCTGGGATCCCACCTCAGCATCCTCATCGCGAGGGGTGGAGGCGGTCGGAATGGAATCCACGTCCGACGGGGCCAAGGACCCGCTCGATGAAGCGGGAAGATCATCGTCGGCCGGACTACAGGCAGTGTGCGGCATTAGAAGGACACTATGTGACAAAAAGAGAAGTTATAAATTATTCAGGAATCTGGATACTTACGATCTTGCCGGAGGCCTGGCCCTTGAGGGCCACTCTTTGTCGCCAACATTGGCGTTGGCGGAGCTGTCCGAGGGAAGAGTCCTTCCCCTCTTGGACCCTTCGGCCTCCCCGTTGGGGAAGCCTTCCTTTTCCTCTCTCCCCCCTCTGGGAGAGAGTCCTCCTACTCCTCCTCATCTTTGGGGGAGGAGTCCGCCTCGGAGTCATCGGACGACGAGTCCGATATCACCTGGCGCCGGGAACTTCTTCGAGTTCTCGTGGCCTTCTTCTTGGCCTTCTTCTCCGGCACCACATAAAGTGCCGGGACCAGCAGCCCCGTTAAACGGGCGTCCGCTGGGTCTTCGGGAAGGGGAGCCGGACAGTCTACCTGTCCGGACATCCTCTGCCAGTCCTGTCAAAGGCATTGGGAGTTTTAGATCCCACATAGAATTAAACTATGGAAGAAAATAAGTGTCCCATAGAGGATAACAAAGCTTACCTCACCGGCCGGGCGCTTGGTGCTGAATCCACGATCTTCGGTCGCGGACGCGGGGGCTTCTCCGCCCTTGAACAGCACCCTCCATGCAGCTTCGTACATTGTGTCGAAGAGCCCACTGAGGGTCCGGTGTTGTGCCGGATCAAACTCCCACAGATTGAAGGCCCGCTGTTGGCAGGGGAGGATCCAGTGGACGAGCATGACCTGGATCACATTGACAAGCCTAAGCTTCTTTTTCACCAAGGTCTGGAGACAGGACTGGAGTCCTGTCAGCTCCTCCGAACTACCCCATAGCAAGCCTTTCTCTTTCCAGGAGGTGAGCTGCATGGGGATACCAGATCTGAACTTGGGGGCCGCTGCTCATTTAGGATCACGCGGCTCGGTGATGTAGAACCACCCCGATTGCCACCCCTTGACGGACTCCACGAAGGCCCCTTCGAGCCAGATGACGTTGGGCATCTTGCCCACCATGGCTCCTCCGCACTCCGCTTGGACGCCCTTCACTACCTTCGGCTTGACATTGAAGGTCTTGAGCCACAAGCCGAAGTGGGGCCAGATGCAGAGGAAGGCCTCGCACACGACGATAAATGCCGAGATGTTGAGGATGAAATTTGGTGGCAGATCGTGGAAGTCCAGGCCGTAGTAGTACATGAGCCCCCGGACGAAGGGATGCAATGGGAAGCCCAGTCCGCGGAGGAAGTGGGGAAGGAATACGACCCTCTCATGGGGCCTGGGGGTGGGGATGAGCTGCCCCTCGTCGGGCAGCCGGTGGACGATGTCGCTGGAAAGGTATCCGGTGCCGCGCAGCTTTTCGATGTGCTCCTCCTTAACGGAGGAAGCCAACCACTTGCCTCCCACTCCGGACATGACTGGAGAAGGTCAAGGCGAGATGTGCGGGCTTGGGCGCTGGAGCTCGAGTGCGCGGAGATGGATAAGCAAAGGAGGAAGAACGCGTAGGTAAAATGGTGGATCCTTATCCCCTTATATATAGGCGGACGAGGACTATTCGTGCCCACCGGCCTGGTAAAACTCGCTTATCTCCCAAGCGCCACCATCAATGGCGTGGTTGGGTTACCCACGTCCATATTGATGAGAATCCCGGAATAAGGGGAACACGATCTCTGCTTCGACAAGACGTGCCAAGGTAACCGCTTCACTAAACGCGCTGAGGTGGTATAATAAAAAATGATTCAAGTAAAGGCTTGGTAGTGGCATGACGTCACGCCACAAAGCACGTCAGCAGATTAAACTTGTGTACATATTATTCTCTCTACGGTGGAATGTGGAAATTATTTTGCAGAGCCGGACACTATCCTGGTGTTCACAATCTTCTATGAATTATTCGGAGGAGGAACCCGCCTTGCAATGCCGAACAATATGCGCGCCGGACTCATCGTCATTGAAGCCTGGTTCAGGGGCTACTGAGGGAGTCCTGGACTAGGGGGTGTCCGGACAGCCGGACTATCATCGTCAGCCGGACTCCAAGACTATGAAGATACAAGATTGAAGACTTCGTCCCGTGTCCGGATAGGACTTTCCTTGGCGTGGAAGGCAAGTTGTCAGGACCCCGACTCAATGCCACATCGATCTAGCATGTAACACCTCATATCACTTTGCGGCCTCACGCACGGTATTCCCACGGGTGTCGCCTTACCTTAGCCCGGGACCGTTTGCGCCTTTTGGCACACGTATATGACAGTGTCGCTAGCATCCATATGATAAGGAGCCCGGGCTGACATGGCTAGTCGTAAACCCAAAGTGGCACAGACTTACAGGGACAGGCATCCATGACCCAACATCGAACGTGTCGGTCATCAGCGAGTGAATCCAGGCTGTAGCACTGGGCTAGCAGGACTCCGGTGAACCGGGCTGTAGCAGGCTAACAGGACTCCGGTATTCATCACGTGACATTTCCCCGAAGGGACAGACACAGGAATGAAGAAGGACACATGCCGGCCAGCCTAAGTGTTCCGGAGCAGTAGCAAGCTACCATGGCTCGGTGGAAACACTAGGAGACATTTCCCGGTAAGAGAGGATACTAAAGATAAACAACTAGATAGCCAGATCCCACACATACCAAGCATTTCAATAACATACACACAATATGCTCGATATGTGCAAATACAACATGGCATCACAACATGACTCTACGACTCAAATATTTATTCATTAGGCTCCGAGGAGCCGAATATTACAAACATGGGTCTCATGACCCAACAATCAGAGCATACAAGTCAAAGCACAAGCGGAAGCTATCATGTCTGAGTACAGACATCTATAAATGAAAAAGGCTGAGAAGCCTGACTATCTATCAGATCCTGCCGAGGGCACAAGATCGTAGCTGAGGTAACAAGCTAAACGTCGAAGACCATACGGAACTACTAGCGAGACTGAGGTCTCTCTGCAAAAAAACATAAATTAAGCAACGTGAGTACAAATGTACCCAGCAAGACTTACATCAGAACTAACTACATATGCATCATTATAAACAAAGGGATGGTGGGGTTTAACTGCAGCAAGCCAGCTTTGACTCGGTGGCTATCCTGAACTACGACTGCAAGTAACTCTTTTGAGGTGGCGCACACGAGTCCACATATTCACCATATCAATACACCACTATGGATTCACTCCCGTCTCCCTACGAGAGCGCCATCCATAGCACTCACGCTTATCTTGTGTATTTTAGAGTATCCACTTTCACTTGTCTATGAACTGATATAAGCAACCCAGAAGTCCTTTTCCGCGGACACGGCTATTCGAATAGATGATGTTAACCCTGCAGGGGTGTACTTCTTCACACACGCTCTCACCACTTACCGCCGTTTACATGACATGTACTCGGCAACCTTCAAGCGGAAGCCCAACGTGGGTGTCGGCCACGGCCTGCCTAAACACTCAAGTCTCTAGTCCAGGTTTATCGCCTATTCGGGTTCCATCCATGAGGAGATCCGGCCGGAGTTTCGCTCACAGCCCCAAACGATGTGAACAGGGTTCCGTGAAACCAAACGGGCGCCCGGTATACCCGGCCACGTGCCTACCGCATCACAGCCCACCCCTCCGGTCAGCGCTGCGCATGGCCTCCAGCATACTACAAACACCAGAAACTACTTGCAACTCCTGGACAGAGGACAAGGGTGATTAAGAAGCCGAGAGGGTCCATTGGTTTCGGGCCCAATGCGTGGTAGTAGCTGAATCATGGATCACAAACACAGAACTCAGTTCCTGAGGACGGCTGCAATGAGACAACACACCATGTACTCCTACATGGCCTCTCACCGCTACCTTTACCAAATCGTGTTCACGCACTTAGCTCACACATAGTAGGACATGTTCACACACCTCTGATTCATCCCCGATGAATCAGACCTGACTCAACTCTAAGCAGTAGCAGGAATGACAACAAGCATGAATGAGTAGGCACAACAGGGCTCAAACAACTCCTACTCATGCTAGTGGGTTTCATCTATTTACTGTGGCAATGACAGGTCATGCAAAGGATAAAGGGGTTCAGCTACCGCAGCAAGTAACAGATGAATCGGTGTTGTCCTAATGCATTAAAAGAGAGCAGGAGCGAGAGGGTAGGATTGTATCGGAATGAAGAAGGGGGTTTTGCTTGCCTGGCACTTCTGAAGATAACATTGAGTCTTCGTCAGTGTCAACGATCACATCGTCGGTATCACGTCTATCGAGAGGGGACAAATACCGGCAACACAGAAGGGAACACAATCAATGCAATGCACAATATGATGCATGATCATGACATGGCAATATGAATGTTTTTTGAGCTAATGCAACTAGCAACAGATTAGATGAAGTTGGTTTGAATACAAGATTCAAATTCAAACTCCATATGTGATTATTCAAATTTCATTTAATTGATTTGTGCTAAACAGCAGCTATAAGTTGTTCTAACATGCATGAAAATGGTACAGATGGATTCCTTGAATTTTTCTGATAATTTTTCATATATAAATTATTTAATTTGGAGTTACGGTTGAATTTCTATGATTTTTAGAAGTTTTTACAATTTTCTGGAATTTCCTGAATAATATAAATCCAGAAATGAATTATGGCGTCAGCACCACGTCACTGTGACGTTAGCAGAGTCAACTGGGCTGGCTCGGGTCAAACCTGACGTGTGGGGTCCACACGTCAGTGACACAGGTTAGACAAGGGGGTTAGTTTAGTTTAATTAAAGATTAGGGGCACTAGGGCCCACATGTCAGTGTCAGGGGGTTAGATTAGGTGGTGATTAGCTTAAACTAATCACCTGATGGCGGGGGCCCACCTGTCATAGACCCAGGGGAGGTCAAACCCCTGGTCAAACGACTCAATCCCGCCGGCGTTGAGTCGCCGGCGAGGCCCGAGACGGCGGCGGCCGTCGGAAACACGCTACAGGGCACGGGCGAGGCTGTGCTTGGGCTCGTTGGAGAGCCCTTGCTCCCGCGCGTCGAACGGTGCGGTTGCTGGGTCGTGGGGAGGCCGGAGCTGATGACGGCGAGCTCCAAGGCGGCGGCCGGAGTTCGGGTGAGCTCGGAGTCGGTGTTAGGAAGCACAACAGAGGGTGCGGATGGGTGCTATGGCCTCCTGGGGGTGCACGGAGCACGGCTGCGTGCTCGGTTGCAGCTCTAGGCAACCGTGGCTACGGCGGCGACATGGCCGGCGGCGAAGAGCTCTCGGCTCCGACGGTTGTCGGTGTTAGAGGAAGAAAACGAGTCAGGGGAGAGGGGGAAATGACGGAGGAGCTCACGTGGATCCCGTAGAGGTGTACGGCGGGCTCGGGGAAGGCCAAACGACGACGAATTTGATGACGGCGATCCTTGATGGCCGAGGAGGGGAACGGCGAGGCTAGCGGCATCCAGGGGCTCTTCTGGTCGCGTGAGACGATGAGGAGGACGAGGGAGGACCGGCGGAGCTCGGGAGCGCAACGGCAAGGCGGGGCGGTGGCTGTGGCCATGGAAGCAGCGAGCGGCAGTCGTGAGCGCGCTCGGTGGCGAGAGAGAGGGGTCCAGGGGAGAGGATGAGGACGCGGGAGAGTGAGGGAGGGTCGAGGGAGGCGCGTGGCGTCACCGGGGCGTCGAGGAGGAAGCAGGAGGTGGCCGAGGCCTCTCGGGCGCGCGCCACGCCTCGCCTCTGCCTACTGGCAGAGGAAGACGACAGGGGGGGGAGTGGAGATGGGCTAGGCCGTGCTGGGCCAGGTAAGTGGGCGCCAGGTAACTTCCTTCTCTCTCTCTCTTTTATTTCTTTTCTATTTCTGTTATTTTGTTTTTGATTTGATTTAAAATACCAAATCATTTAATAAAATCCTGGAAACAATTGTGGGTGCTTTCTGAATTATTTCAGTGACCCTTAACAATTTCCAACATTTATTTGAACATTTAAATTATTTATAGTGTTTTAAATGCCCAAAGTCAAATACAATATGATTTAATTCAAAAATCCAAAAATGACCTAGGAATATATTCATCAATTTTGGCAGAGGTTTCCACCTTAACCAGAAATCATGAACTTTTCTTAGGAACTTTTTGGGTTTATTGAAAATATTTTAATTCACCCTAGTTGAGTTGATTTAATGCTAGGGTTTGAACATCCCCATTCCAATTTTAGGCAAAATCTAAACATGATGCAACACATGACTAGCTAGCTCCGAGCAAACCAGAAGTTAGGGATGTGACAACTCACCCCCACTAAACAAGAATCTCGTCTCGAGATTCAAGCGTAGGGTAAGATGAAAAGGGGAAACGCAAACTAGTATAATCTTCACGATCCAGGGTGCACTTCATAAGAGTGTTGATTCAATCACCATCTTTGTCTTGTCGTCTTGTTCTGAGAACTCCAACTATCATGTCAGCGAGAGGAAAGGGAAGACCCTAAAAGAATTGTTCTTCTCGAAGGTCGAACAACTCAGGATTAACCCTCGGAATGAGACGTAGCAACATCTCTCGAGCTGAGAGACGAAGCACACCTCTAGAGGGATGGAGTGGAACAGATGATGAGGGTTCACTAGGTAGACAACAATTTCACACTTAAAAAGGTGGTAAACGATTGTCAACGTAGCGAGGAGTTGAGTTGCCATGATACCATGACGATGCACCTTAGGGAAGGTGACTCGTAGAAATATCCCCTTAAGTGGCAAAAAGAATTACCTTTGATTCAAAGATCCTTGAAACTCTTTATACCAGCTTAAGGCAAATCATAATCGATCATTTAGAGGGGTTTGGTAGAATGGCATATCCGAACTTGGATGATGTGGATTACCTTGTTGAAGACAACGTAATGGATGAATTTGCTTATCACCGGAAATGGAAGAGACCCATGGTAGAATGGCACATTGGCGGTGCAAGCTGGGAACAAAATGCAAATGCTGGGAATGATTCTGGTAACTAGGGGAAGAACCCAACAATAGAGAGTGAATTCACTGTTTAAAAAGTTATAGCATAACCGAGGAAGCTGAGAGCAAACCCAGTTAGAGCCGATGATAACACGTAGCGCTTGTGCGTGCTCTCAAGAACTTGAGCATTTCCACAATCATCAAGGTTTTATCAACATCCGTGTCAAGGGTGCTGACAACACAACATACTACCATGATGAATAGCGATGGACGATGCAGATGCAAAGGAGGATAACACTTTCTTAGATTTCACCTTAGCGAGGCCAAGGGAACGAAATCTGGATGATCGACTGAGAGACATTTAGCACTCCGCTTCTAATGTTCTCCTTGATGTGCTAGTGTAACCCATTCATAGATATGGTTTGATATCTAGAACATCAAGTAAAAGTCAGACTTCGGAATACAGAAATCCATAGGGCAACTAGGGAGTAAATCCTACGAAATCCCTATGGGGAGGTGGCCAACTTCTTCAATCAAGATACTGCAATAATAGGTCTCCCGGCGGGGTGTGTTGGCCACGACATCCACTGTACTAGTTTTCGAGGGACCAATATTATAGTTCTCGGGAAACGTTCCAACCATCATATCTGTCTGAGATTCAGATCTGGTTGGTGTCAGGATATTCCAGACTCATCGAGTCTAGGAAGAAAAACGAAGGTTTGCAACACAAATCGACAAGATGACGTTGCGAGATTCTCGGGAAATGAACTACGATAGCAAGCTCCAAAACATGAGCTGGTTCTGCTACAAACATGTGAACACGTTGTCCCAGACAAGCATGTCCACATGGTAGTCTTACAATAAAACACTACCGAGTTCTGGTTGGGAACCATCATCGAGGATATCGAAGTCCTTACATAAGTCCGGATTAGCTCTTATGAAGGAACTCCTTCTCCTTGAACAAATCAATCAGTGGCTTGGTGTGCTCGGGACACATATGGAATGGAGGTTGCAAGTCTCCATACCACAGAATTCTTCGCACGTGTGCATGACTGATTTGGAATGATTCCAAAGAAAGCAACATTGACTGTCTCGAATCCACGGCGGCAACTTGCATCAGATGCACATGAATTAAAGGAAGTCACTACCTTCATCCAAACATATGCTTCATGAGCTAGCATGAACAAATGCTTTCAAAAGTTTCCAACACTATCTTAATGTTCAACAAAATCATGGAGGAGATAAGGATGTCGTCAATGGGCTCAACAACAATTCATCTAGGTTTCCTTTTAAAAGGAATTCCATAGTTAAGTGAACACGGTGATAGCATTGGTCAGACCAAAGATGTAATGGTGTATGCTCGAGGGATCAATCACGAATAAGACAACATTACGAGCATCGTTGGTACTGATTTGATTTGACGATAGCCCACACTCAAATCAACGGATTGATAAGACAGTAGGTCCAGCAACTGATCACAGGGACCAATCGATGAAGATATCATCTTTCTTCAACACACACTACACAAGAATATCCCTTTGGAATGAACTAAGTCAGACAAGCTTTTATCTTCCAACTCTCCAAGTTGTTGTCTAGCTTAACCAACTAGCTCAGGGATATCTAACACCGATTCTTGGAGAGAAGGTGGTTCACAAGAAACCGACTTGATCACGAGCTCAACATAGCAGTCAGGGGACAACCTGGTAATACTTCCGAGAAAATATTCGGAAAATCACGAACCACCGGTATGTTACTAAGCTCGAGAATAATCTCGCTTTTCAGGGCAAGACGATATGATCAAATGAGCGAGGACTTGACAAAATCCTAACTCATCAATCGAAATGTGCACCAGGAAGATGGACAAGGTAGCACGATCAGTCTTAGGGTGACGATTCAATAATCAACACGCTAAGAATGAGGTTATCGTCCATTTAACTACCAAGCAATAGAGTTGCTAGCAGTATTGGTTTCATACACCATGATTCATTTGTCGGCATTTCGGTTACAATAACACAGGAACCGAGGAATGAATAATGATGGCAAGAAGTATCACTGTACCAAGAGTTCATGGGATGGTATGCAATTCCTATAACAATCTCGATATAAAATATGGTAATACTCCAAGATAGAGCAGAGCAAAAGCTGGATTAGCAATTTGTTCTGCGGAGCACAACTTCTTTGACCCAATCCTGGATATGGAAGAGGTACTGGAGTTTGTTTCTCCTAGTCATTTCGCGATAGAATGGCTTGACGGACCACAGGAGTAATAGGCATCGATAAACGAATGCATGCATACTCTTGACTATCAATTGATAGACGAAGGTCAGTAGACAACTAAAGAGGGACAACTCAAAGGAACATATAACTTTCTGAGTTGTGGATGCATAGATTAGTATGTCGAACCAAGTTCAACATAATTCTTCCGGATAACCCATGCAGAAAGGTTGAGCTGGCAGAGTCACAATATAGCATGGAGAACTCATCGAGAGCACTCTTGCTGTCATCTTTTGGTTCAGAAGAACTCCTGCCAAGAATGGTTCATGGTAATTGGAAGAAGGATGTACCACGAACCTCGAGAACTATCGCAAAGGTTACTAATATCCTAAAGGAACTAGCAAACACTATCAACATGAGGTAAGTAGAGTGAATCTCGGGTTCAAAACCCAGGAGTAGAATACCTACTACTAAGTAGCATCATGGAATGCTTTCGAGAATAAAGGCCAGAATCATCACACTAGGACACAAATCATGGCTAGACCACTAGATGATCCCCTGAGACACCTAGGGTCATAATAATAATTCCAACATAAATGCCAAGGCAATAGAATACCTCAACTCAACAATTAGTGTGATTGAGCTGGCATAAAGGAACATCGAAACCAGAGGGAAAGGATTTTGCAAATGCATCAGACTATTTAGAAACCTGGGATGACTCGGACAGCATAACGGCTGTAAATGCTCAGAAAAGATTTGAGACATACTACAAAATGGTGGCATAACCACTCAGAAGCACAATATCAAGGTTCCGAGATCAACAATTAACATACGAAAGTAGTAGGAACTGAACTGAGACTTAAATCCAACAATCTTATAAGTTTACTGATTAGTGACACGTGATCCTAATAGAAAGAAGAGATAGCCTAGTTCTTAATCCCCGTAGAAGAGAAGATGATGACTCGGATCAGAAGGCCATGAGGTATAAGGAGTAAAAAGAGCCTTACGTTCCATCCCACAATCAATTCCCTTATATAACTAAAGAATTTCTAGACTCAACTTCGACCAGTTTGGCTTGGTAATCCTACAGGCAGTCAAGCTCTGATACCAACGCTGTTAGGACCCCGACTCAATGCCACATCGATCTAGCATGTAACACCTCATATCACTTTGCGGCCTCACGCACGGTATTCCCACGGGTGTCGCCTTACCTTAGCCCGGGACTGTTTGCGCCTTTTGGCACACGTATATGACAGTGTCGCTAGCATCCATATGATAAGGAGCCCGGGCTGACATGGCTAGTCGTAAACCCAAAGTGGCACAGACTTACAGGGACAGGCATCCATGACCCAACATCGAACATGTCGGTCATCAGCGAGTGAATCCAGGCTGTAGCACTGGGCTAGCAGGACTCCGGTGAACCGGGCTGTAGCAGGCTAACAGGACTCCGGTATTCATCGCGTGACATTTCCCCGAAGGGACAGACACAGGAACGAAGGACACATGCCGGCCAGCCTAAGTGTTCCGGAGCAGTAGCAAGCTACCATGGCTCGGTGGAAACACTAGGAGACATTTCCCGGTAAGAGAGGCTACTAAAGATAAACAACTAGATAGCCAGATCCCACACATACCAAGCATTTCAATAACATACACACAATATGCTCGATATGTGCAAATACAACATGGCATCACAACATGACTCTACGACTCAAATATTTATTCATTAGGCTCCGAGGAGCGGAATATTACAAACATGGGTCTCATGACCCAACAATCAGAGCATACAAGTCAAAGCACAAGCGGAAGCTATCATGTCTGAGTACAGACATCTATAAATGAAAAAGGCTGAGAAGCCTGACAATCTATCAGATCCTGCCAAGGGCACAAGATTGTAGCTGAGGTAACAAGCTAAACGTCGAAGACCATACGGAACTACTAGCGAGATTGAGGTCTCTCTGCAAAAAAACATAAATTAAGCAACATGAGTACAAATGTACCCAGCAAGACTTACATCAGAACTAACTACATATGCATCATTATCAACAAAGGGAAGGTGGGGTTTAACTGCAGCAAGCCAGCTTTGACTCGGTGGCTATCCTGAAGTACGACTGCAAGTAACTCTTTTGAGGTGGCGCACACGAGTCCACATATTCACCATATCAATACACCACTATGGATTCACTCCCGTCTCCCTACGAGAGCGCCATCCATAGCACTCACGCTTATCTTGTGTATTTTAGAGTATCCATTTTCACTTGTCTATGAACTGATATAAGCAACCCAGAAGTCCTTTTCCGCGGACACGGCTATTCGAATAGATGATGTTAACCCTGCAGGGGTGTACTTCTTCACACACGCTCTCACCACTTACCGCCGTTTACATGACATGTACTCGGCAACCTTCAAGTGGAAGCCCGACGTGGGTGTCGGCCACGGCCTGCCTAAACACTCAAGTCTCTAGTCCAGGTTTATCGCCTATTCGGGTTCCATCCATGAGGAGATCCGGCCGAAGTTTTGCTCACAGCCCCAAACGATGTGAACAGGGTTCCGTGACACCAAACGGGCGCCCGGTATACCCGGCCACGTGCCTACCGCATCACAGCCCACCCCTCCGGTCAGCGCTGCGCATGGCCTCCAGCATACTACAAACACCAGAAACTACTTGCAACTCCTGGACAGAGGACAAGGGTGATTAAGAAGCCGAGAGGGTCCATTGGTTTCGGGCCCAATGCGTGGTAGTAGCTGAATCATGGATCACAAACACAGAACTCAGTTCCTGAGGACGGCTGCAATGAGACAACCCACCATGTACTCCTACATGGCCTCTCACCGCTACCTTTACCAAATCGTGTTCACACACTTAGCTCACACATAGTAGGACATGTTCACACACCTCTGATTCATCCCCGATGAATCAGACCTGACTCAACTCTAAGCAGTAGCAGGCATGACAACAAGCATGAATGAGTAGGCACAACAGGGCTCAAACAACTCCTACTCATGCTAGTGGGTTTCATCTATTTACTGTGGCAATGACAGGTCAAGCAAAGGATAAAGGGGTTCAGCTACCGCAGCAAGTAACAGATGAATCGGTGTTGTCCTAATGCATTAAAAGAGAGCAGGAGCGAGAGGGTAGGATTGTATCAGAATGAACAAGGGGGTTTTGCTTGCCTGGGACTTCTGAAGATAACATTGAGTCTTCGTCAGTGTCAACGATCACATCGTCAGTATCACGTCTATCGAGAGGGGACAAATACCGGCAACACAGAAGGGAACACAATCAATGCAATGCACAATATGATGCATGATCATGACATGGCAATATGAATGTGTTTTGAGCTAATGCAACTAGCAACAGATTAGATGAAGTTGGTTTGAATACAAGATTCAAATTCAAACTCCATATGTGATTATTCAAATATCATTTAATTGATTTGTGCTAAACAGCAGCTATAAGTTTTTCTAACATGCATGAAAATGGTACAGATGGATTCCTTGAATTTTTCTGATAATTTTTCATATATAAATTATTTAATTTGGAGTTACGGTTGAATTTCTATGATTTTTAGAAGTTTTTACAATTTTCTGGAATTTCCTGAATAATATAAATCCAGAAATGAATTATGGCGTTAGCACCACGTCACTGTGACGTCAGCAGAGTCAACTGGGCTGGCTCGGGTCAAACCTGACGTGTGGGGTCCACACGTCAGTGACACAGGTTAGACAGGGGGTTAGTTTTGTTTAATTAAAGATTAGGGGCACTAGGGCCCACATGTCAGTGTCAGGGGGTTAGATTAGGTGGTGATTAGCTTAAACTAATCACCTGATGGCAGGGGCCCACCTGTCATAGACCCAGGGGAGGTCAAACCCCTGGTCAAACGACTCAATCCCGCCGGCGTTGAGTCGCCGACAAGGCCCGAGACGGCGGCGGCCGTCGGAAACACGCTACAGGGCACGGGCGAGGCCGTGCTTGGGCTCATTGGAGAGCCCTTGCTCCCGCGCGTCGAACGGTGCGGTTGCTGGGTCGTGGGGAGGCCGGAGCTGACAACGGCGAGCTCCAAGGCGGCGGCCGGAGTTCGGGTGAGCTCGGAGTCGGCGTTAGGAAGCACAACAGAGGGTGCGGATGGGTGCTATGGCCTCCTGGGGGTGCACTGAGCACGGCTGCGTGCTCGGTTGCAGCTCTAGGCAACCGTGGCTATGGCGGCGACATGGCCGGCGGCGAAGAGCTCTCGGCTCCGACGGTTGTCGGTGTTAGAGGAAGAAAACGAGTCAGGGGAGAGGGGGAAACGACGGAGGAGCTCATGTGGATCCCGTAGAGGTGGACGGCTGGCTCGGGGAAGGCCGAACGGCGAAGAATTTGACGACGGCGATCCTCGGTGGCGGAGGAGGGGAAAAGCGAGGCTAGCGGCATCCAGGGGCTCTTCTGGTCGCGTGAGACGACGAGGAGGACGAGGGAGGACCGGCGGAGCTCGGGAGCGCAACGGCAAGGCGGGGCAGTGGCTGTGGCCATGGCAGCAGCGAGCGGCAGCGGTGAGCGCGCTCGGTGGCGAGAGAGAGGGGTCCAGGGGAGAGGATGAGGACGCGGGAGAGTGAGGGAGGGTCGAGGGAGGCACGTGGTGTCACCGGGGCGTCGAGGAGGAAGCAGGAGGTGGCCAGGGGAAGCAGGAGGTGGCCGAGGCCTCTCGGGCGCACGCCACGCCTTGCCTCTGCCTACTGGCAGAGGAAGACAACAGGGGGGGAGTGGAGATGGGCTAGGCCGTGCTGGGCCAGGTAAGTGGGCGCCAGGTAACTTCCTTCTCTCTCTCTCTTTTATTTCTTTTCTATTTCTATTATTTTGTTTTTGATTTGATTTAAAATACCAAATCATTTAATAAAATCCTGGAAACAATTGTGGGTGCTTTCTGAATTATTTCAGTGACCCTTAACAATTTCCAACATTTATTTGAACATTTAAATTATTTATAGTGTTTTAAATGCCCAAAGTCAAATACAATATGATTTAATTCAAAAATCCAAAAATGACCTAGGAATATATTCATCATTTTTGGCAGAGGTTTCCACCTTAACCAGAAATCATGAACTTTTCTTAGGAACTTTTTGGGTTTATTGAAAAGATTTTAATTCACCCTAGTTGAGTTGATTTAATGCTAGGGTTTGAACATCCCCATTCCAATTTTAGGCAAAATCTAAACATGATGCAACACATGACTAGCTAGCTCCGAGCAAACCAGAAGTTAGGGATGTGACACAAGCTTGGCGATACGGATATGTAGATCTCCTACCATTGTAACCGACTCTGTGTAACCCTAGCCCTCTCCGGTGTCTATATAAACCGGAGGGTTTTAGTCCGTAGGACACACAACCATTACAACAGTCATACCATAGGCTAGCTTCTAGGGTTTAGCCTCCTTGATCTCGTGGTAGATCCACTCTTGTACTACCCATATCATCAATATCAATCAAGCAGGAGTAGGGTTTTACCTCCATCGAGAGGGCCCGAACCTGGGTAAAAACATCGTGTCCCTTGTCTCCTGTTACCATCCGTCTGGACGCACAGTTCGGGACCCCCTACCCGAGATCCGTCGGTTTTGACACCGACACATGGACTCCAAGAAAATTGGTGTCGGATGGGCCACATGGGTGGCGTGTGTCGTAGTGCTAGACGTGAATGCTAGTTATGGCCCATGCCACCCCACTATATCGAGCCTATATCGAGAGACAGTAGTAGAACAAATTTCCTGCAGTCCGTGCTCAGCACTCCTCTATCTCTCTTCTCAGCCAGCCAGCGGAAGCGCGGAGCCCAATGTCTGTTTGCTCACATGCGGTCCCACATGTCAGTGAAAACGCAAGCGGACCCACTGAACCTGCACATCTTTCACCTCGACGTGCTGGTGATGAAAAACAAATCCAAGAAAGATCTTCAGTGGCTGCTTTTGGAGTTCCTCAAGAGTAGTACGATTCTATTTACAGTTTAACCCAACATGCACATCTCGTGGTTTCAACTTATCAACTGCCACTCTATTTTCTTTCATGACATGACCTCGTGTCGGTGTACTAGAGTAGGGGTACCCTAGTATCCCGAACTTGTTCACGGGCAGTCGCAGCACCCCGCAGCAAGGCTTGCTGGGTGACCGCCAAGGTCCTCCGTGGTTCCTTTGGAGCCATTCAAGAACAAAGTATTCAAGCCAAGGAGACAAGGCCCCGGTAAGAGGTGAGCGACAAGCTTCCGGACGCGACAAGACAACGACCGCGGCAAGGCGCTCGCCGCGGCAGGCTACCACTTTGTACCCGCGCTCTAGCACGTCCACCAACGTGTCGCCCTGCGGCCTTTCCAGGCGCGCGTGGCAAGAGGCTGTGCAACCAGCGGTGTGCAGTGGCAAGCAGCGCTGACAAGATTGCCATCGTGGCGAGCGGTGGCGTCCCTGACGGTCCCTTTTCGCACTGTTTGGGCGACGCAGACGGGCATTTAATGCCTTTGTCCCCTGCCGTCAGGGTTAGGTAGAACACACTATACAGGTAGTTGTACCAACCGCAATTCCTTTTCCATTTTTTACCCTTGTCTATATTGCCACCTGTCAGTGACCCCTTTAGCATATAAAAGGAGGCCCATGCGCAACCTAGAGGGGGGGTTGGTGGGTTTGAAGGCAGAAAAACACTCACGCTCGGTCTCGCTAGCAGCTAGGGTGTACTGTAGCACTCAGCGCTCCCGAGCAAGAACTCAATACACTCGGACATGCAGCAGTAGGAGTGTTATCTCTCCGGAGAGCTCCGAAGCAGGGTAAACTGCTCGTGTGTTTCGCCTCGATCCGCCCTTCGTGTGATCTCCGCCCCCCGCCGAACCGAAAGGGGCTCGGTCCGCCGGTCCCATAGGTGTTCGTGGATCAGTTTCCCTGACATCTTTGGCGCGCCAGGTAGGGGGCGTCGAGATTGTGTGAACCTAATCCGGCGTTCACACGAGCTAGATCTTCATCTTCTTCATCGACATGCCACTAAAGAAGAAGGCTTCGGAGGCAGCTGTTCCGTCCACGTCGATCCCACCACCACCGGAGCTAGCGGGTGGTGGGGTAGACGCCGGCGGAAGAACGGGCGTCGACGAGGGAGCTCATGGTGCTGCCAGGTCCAAGGACAAGGCTGCGCAGACCTCGGCGTCCGTACATGCACCGCGCCCATCTCAGGAGGCACGGGACCGACAGCGTCATGGTATTCGCAGTACCATACGTTAGTTGGACCAAGATCGAGCTGGTGGATCTCGGGGTGCTCAAGACCAGCATGCACGCCAACATGCTGTCACGAGCGAGACACGGTCGCCTGGACGGGATACTGCTCCTTCTAACATAGTTAGAAGTCCGAGCATATCCCGCTCCTCGCACCGTTCGCCACTGCCGCCCACCACTCCAGCAGAAGCTTTGGCGCGAGCTCAACTGCTCCTGGATTACCCTCCAACGGCAGACAAGATCGACGAATGGAGGGCCACCATTCAGAGTCTCATCGGCTTCGCCAACGGCGACACTCCGCGGCAGCCGAGTACATCGCTGCCGCGGCAGGACTGCCCGACACGAACCGATGGCGACAAAACCGGTGGAGGTGCAACCACCATGCACTCTCCACCCCGAAGGCCAAGATCGCTGACTCGCCGGATCCACCTCGACAGCGGCTCCACCGCATCATCAGATCCACGAGCTCGTCGTGATCAGCGCCAAGTTCTTCACGAACGACAGCAAGAATACGCTCGTACTCGCATCGAGCGCCAAAGAGAAGCGCGGCGTCAATCGGACCAACGCGCTGGGCCCTCTGTCGACATGCATGCGCCAGGGGAACCAGGCGACTTGCCATTCGCGGTAGGTTGCCCTGCGTTCACTCGTGAGCTGCGGCAAGTCCAGTGGCCCAGCACGAAAAATTTCAAGCCAGACGTACCAGAGAAGTACGATGGCAAGTCGCATCCGTCGGAGTTCCTCAACATCTACACCATCACGGTGCAAGCTGCCGGGGGGCGGGACGACAAGATCCTTGCCAACTACTTCCTGCTGGTACTCAAGCCCAATGTCAGGTCCTGGCTCATGCACCTGTCGGACAACTCCATATCCTCCTGGGCAGACCTATGCCATCAGTTTGTCGGTGCCTTTACAGGTGGCCACAAGCCTCATGGCCAAGAGAGCGACCTTCATCTGCTCGCCCAGAAGGAAGGAGAGCCCCTGCGCAAGTACATTCAAAGATTCAGCCGCGTACAGCACATCATCCCAGATGTCCACCCTGCCGCGGTAATCAGCGTGTTCCATCAGAACGTGCGAAACCACAGGATGCGGGAGGAGATGGCGATGTGCAAGATCAGAGACGTCAGTGAGCTATATGCCCTGGCCGACAAGTGTGCACGTGCTGAGAAGGGAGGAAATTCCCCGGAGAGAATACAGAAGCAGGAGGATCTGATAGTGAGGATGCTGCCCCGGCAAAGAAAAACCGGCGGCGGAACAACAGGAAGAAGAAAGGCAAAGATGTGCTAGTCGTTGAGCAGTCGGGCAACGGAGGTGGCGCCAAGAAAGCCAAAGCTGGTAGCTCCGGCAAGGAGATTGCCGCGGGCACCAACTACCAGGCTGTGGCGGTCCCCGACAAGCAGGACGACACCAACAAGCAGTACTGCAAGATCCACCGCACCAAGGGCCATGACCTCCAGAGCTGCAAGAAGGTCGAGCAGCTTGTCGAGCAGCAAAAGGCTGAATATGAGCGACGCGACAAGGAGAAGGCCCAGGAAGGTGCTGGAGGAGCCGGCAAGAAACGCCCCGGCCGGGGAGGACGCCGCGGCAAGGCCAAGCAGCGGCAAGGAGACAGACCTCCCCGCAGCCGCGACAAGGATGAAGATGACGACGATGATGAAGATATGGATGATGACGAGACCGATGAGCAGGAGTTCCAGAAAGCCACAGAGGTCCTGTGCGTTGACGGCGGTGCTTCTCTGCATACTTCACACCGCCAGCTCAAGTAGTGGGTGCGGGAAGTCAATGCGGCAGAACCACCCGTCGAGTCACGCAAGCCTCTGAAATGGTCCAGCACGCCTATCATCTTTGATATTGAGGACCACCCTGATCGCATAACTGCGGTCGGGTGCTTGCCGATGTTGGTTTCACCAACTATCTGCAACCTCAAGGTCACTAAGGTGCTAGTTGACAACGGGGCCAGCTTGAACCTGATCTCCTCCGCGGTAATCCAGAAACTCCAGATCCCTGATAGCGAGCTTGAAGAGACCGGCACATTCCAAGGAATCAATCCGGGAAGGACCAAGCCAAAGGGAAAGATCACGTTGCCGGTGACATTTGGGAGCAAGTTGAACTTCAGGACTGAGAGGGTCACTTTTGACGTTGCCGACTTTCCATTGCCTTACAATGGGATACTCGGCCGTCCAGCACTCGCGAAATTCATGGCAGCCTCTCACTATGCATACAACATGCTGAAGATGCCAGGCCCGATAAGTGTCATCTCTGTCCCTGGCGACAAGAAGGATGCTCTTATCTGCGCCGACAAGATCTACCGGGAAGCAGCAGCCGCAACAGATCGCAAGTCACTTGCCATTGAAGCTCCCGGGGGGAAGAAGAAGACCAAGTCCGACAAGAGTTCTGATGCCCATTCCGGCAAGCGCACCTCTTCGGAGTGCTGCGCTACCGTTGAGGACGCACCATCGAGCTCCACCGGCAAGTGTAAGAAGGCAATGACAGCTCCACCAGAGACCAAGGAGGTGTCCGCCAAGGAGGATGACACTGGTGGTACCTTCACCATCAGTGCCACTCTCGACCCTAAATAGGAAAGCGCGCTCGTTGCTTTCCTGCGAGCGAACGTCGACGTGTTTGCGTGGCAACCGTCTGACATCCCCGGTGTTCCCAGGAAAGTAATCGAGCACCATCTTGCCGTCTGTCCTCATGTGCGGCCCATCAAGCAGAAAGTCAGGAAACAGGCAGTGGAGCGCCAAGAATTCATCGCAGAAGAAATCAAGAAATTGGAAGCAGCAGGCCTTGTCAGAGGAGTGCTCCATCCTACGTGGTTGGCCAATCCTGTAGTCGTGTGCAAGGCAAACGGGAAATGGAGGCTTTGTATCGACTTTACCGATGTCAATAAAGCTTGTCCCAAAGACCCATTTCCCTTGCCGCACATTGACCAGATTGTTGACTCCACAGCCGGATGTGACTTGCTTTCATTTCTTGACGCATATTCAGGATACCATCAGATCTTCATGGCAGAAGAGGATGAGGAGAAGACCGCATTCATCACCCCATGTGCACATACTGTTTCGTACGGATGCCTTTCGGTTTAAAGAATGCTGGTTCAACATTTGCAAGGGTAGTCCATGACGCTTTTGAGCCACAAATACACAGAAATGTGGAAGCCTACATGGATGACATAGTGGTCAAGAGCAAAGACAAGGCGACTCTGATTCAAGATTTAGACAAAACCTTTGCAAATCTGCGCAAGATCAACCTCAAACTTAACCCCGAGAAGTGTGTGTTTGGAGTCCCCTCCGGCAGGCTTCTCGGGTTCTTCGTGTCTCAGCGGGGAATTGAAGCCAATCCCGACAAGATCAAGGCCATTGAGCAGATTGAAGCACCAAAGCGTGTCAAGGATGTACGAAGACTTGCCGGTTGCGTGGCTGCTCTCAGCAGGTTTATCTCTAGGTCTGCTGAGCGCGCCCTGCCATTTTTCAAAATATTGAAAAAAGCAGGTCCAATGAAATGTACTCCGGAGGCGGAGGATGCGCTGCAGGACTTAAAGAGATACCTGTCCTCCACTCCAACACTTGTCGCACCTAAGCCACAAGAGAAGTTGTTGCTGTATATAGCGGCAACCAATCAAGTGGTTAGTGCTACGTTAGTAGCGGAGAGGGAGGCGGATGATTAGCCAGCAACCACGGCAGATGCATCCAGCGACAAGCAGACGACTTCACCGACAAGCTCTGGTCCCGACAAAGATGGATCTGCGCAGGCGCGTGAGGAGATGCAGAAGAGAATGGTGCAGCGCCCAGTTTACTTTGTCAGTACCCTTCTGCAGGGGGCTAGGTCAAGGTACTCTGGTGTGCAGAAATTGCTTTTCGGCCTTCTCAGGGCCTCGAGAAAGCTGCGCCATTACTTCTAAGCACATGAGATCACAATCGTCACTGGTTTTCCGCTGAAGAGGATACTGCAAAATCCAGAAGCAACAGGCAGGATTGTCGAGTGGGCACTGGAACTGTCAAGCTTTGGCCTCAAGTTTGAGAGCACTTCAACTATCCAAAGCAGAGCATTGGCAGAGTTCACAGCAGAGTGGATGCCAACACAAGATGACGAAATTCCAGAAACGAGCATCCCCGTCAAGAAAGCAAGCAAAGAGTGGCTGATGTACTTTGATGGTGCCTTCTCGCTGCAAGGCGCCGGTGCGGGCGTGCTACTTGTTGCACCCACCAGAGAGCACCTCAAGTACGTAGTCCAGATGCACTTTCCCAAGGAGCAAGCAACAAACAATACCGCAGAGTATGAAGGTTTGCTTGCCGGTCTCAGGATCGCAACAGACCTTGGGATCAAGAAGCTCATTGTCAGGGGTGACTCACAACTTGTCGTCCGCCAAGTGAACAAGAATTATCAGAGTCCGTTGATGGAAGCTTACGTTGATGAAGTGAGAAAGCTAGAAGAGCACTTTGACGGCCTACAGATGGAACATGTTCCAAGAGCTCAGAACAACATTGCCGACGGCCTGTGGAAGTGCGCCGCAGTTAAGTTACCTGTGGAACCAGGGATCTTTGTGCTCAAACTGACTCAACCATCTGTAGCGCCATCAACTGGACAGAGCAAGAAGAGGAAGTTGATTTCTGGTGACTATTTCCCGGCAGAGCTCCCCGAAGCCGCCGCCAAGAAGGTCCCCAAGATCAACACCAAGGGTGTTGAGGAGCAGTCTGCTCCAGCAAGCCCTAGGGTTTATTCCGTTGAAGCAGACGCTCCCGACAAGTTTTGCTCCGGCAAGCTTGCCGGGGAACGTCAAGCTCCGGCTGAGCCGCATGTTCTCGCCATAGAAGCGGATGTTCCCGCGGCAGCAGATGTGCCTTTAATCCTTGTTGTCGAGCCGCAAGGTCCAGCATGGGCACAGCAGATTGTCCATTTCCTTCAGATAGGAGAACTCCCCGAAGAGCAAGAAGAAGCGGAAAGAGTAGCCCGGCAGTCAAGTATGTACCAGTTTGTCGACAACACACTGTACAGAAGAAGACTCAACGGTGTGAAATTGAAGTGTATTCACCGGGAAGACGGACAAAAGCTGTTGGCAGAGATACATGGAGGCATATGTGGTCACCACATTGGCGCAAGAGCACTTGCCGGCAAAGCGTTCTGGCAAGGTTTCTTTTGGCCGACAGCCCTTCAGGATGCAACTGCACAAGTAACCAAGTGTGAAGCGTGCCAGTTCCATTCCAAGCAGATACACCAGCCAGCTCAAGCTCTCCAGACGATCCCTTTATCCTGGCCATTTTTGGTCTGGGGGCTTGACATCCTCGGCCCTTTTCCCCGAGCTATCGGGGGCTTTGAGTACATGTACGTTGTAATCGACAAGTTCACAAAGTGGCCGGAAGTGGAACCAGTGAGGAAGGTGACAGCACAGTCAGCAGTCAAGTTCTTCAGGTCGATTTTTTGCCGATTCGGGATCCCTAACAGGATCATCACCGACAACGGCACGCAATTCACGAGCCGCACCTTCATGCAGTATGTCCAAGATCTTGGCACCAAGGTCTGCTTCGCTTCGGTTGCTCATCCGAGAAGCAACGGTCAAGCGGAGAGGGCGAATGCTGAAGTGCTGCACGGGCTGAAGACCAGGACTTTCCACAGGCTGCGCAAGTGCGGAAAGAACTAGATTGAGGAGCTGCCGGTGGTTCTTTGGTCGATCAGGACGACGCCAAATCGAGCCACTGGCCAGACACCTTTCGCTCTAGTCTATGGAGCAGAGGCAGTTCTCCCCACGGAACTCGTATACGGGTCACCTCGAGTGCTTGCTTATGATGAGCTTGAGCAAGAGCAGCTGCGACAAGATGACACGCTTCTCCTCGAGGAAGACCATCTTCAGGCCGCTGTATGAGCTGCTCGATACCAGCAAGCTTTGCGCTGCTACCATAGCCGCAAAGTTAATGCCAGAAGTCTCGAGGAAGGCGACCTTGTTCTTCGGCGCGTTCAGTCCGCCAAGAATTCCAACAAGTTGACACCAAAGTGGGAAGGCCCTTACCGGGTGAAACGAGTCACTAGGCCTGGCGCTGTCCGCCTTGAGACCGAAGATGGCATTCCGGTGAGCAACTCCTGGAACATTGAACATCTTCGTAAGTTTTACCCGTAGGGCGCGGTTGCCTTAATCTTTTTCGGCAACCACTTTTTGTACAAGTCTTGCCGATGTTGCATGTAATCCTTCGTACAAAGCCGGGCGCAGACCCCGTGCATAAGTAAAGCTCATCTGCTCCGCACATCTTGTCAATTTCATGCTTTCTACTTCTTTTTTGCATGTGTTATCTGACACTTTGTGCAGCGCCTACCCCCGGTAAGCAATAAAGAGCCGTAAGGCTCCATATCTTTATTTTCTCTTCTTTCTCTTTCTCAAAGAAAGGAAGGTTCCCTCGCCCACAAGTTTGCCGGGGGGAAAGGAGAAGATAATGGTGTGGACCAAGCATCGTTCGAGGAAGTTTCGCCTTACCGGGAAGCAAACGACAGAAAAGCTAAGTTGCCAAAGTTTGAGCAATCAGTTTTAAAAATTTTAAGTTATCTTCCTCGAACGACCGTACTTTGTACAGAAAACCTGTGCGCGGAGGAACCAACTCGTAGCTAGTTGCGCCCTTACTTTGTTTCGAGTCTGCTCAACAACTTAAGTGAGCTGCGACTAGTTGCGACAAGGTTTCTTGTCGGTAGCGGCACCGCCAGCAGGCTGCTGACGTCCCGCACTCAGCGCTCGCGGCTAAGGTGCCTGCACCGGCAAGTTCCCTAAAAGCGTAGGGCAAACACATACAAAGGAAGGAATCAAGTAAAGGAAGTAACATAGCAATCGCTACCCAAAATAGAGTCATATTACAAGATAGCTTGTCGCAGCTCTAACAGATTGTTTTCATAACATGACCAGCAGCGACAAGAAAAAGAGAAAACGGGCGGCCTAATCTACGCAATCGCCCTCAACCCTCTTGATCCCGCTCACGTTGTCCACAAAGGGTGCGACAAGGGTCTTGAGCGCTTCCAGGTCAGCATCCGGCGGCAAGGTCCTGAGGACGTTGGTGAGGATGAGGCCTGGGTTGCGGAAGGCCACCTTCACCAGCACCTTTTGAAGAGCTCCCGCGCAGATTTTGCGCGACTCGTCGGCCAGCTGCTTTGGGATCTTCTCCCGGAGTCGCTGGAGGGCCGTCGCCATGGCTTTGAAGAACAAGCTGGGCTTGGCGCTGGGTTGGAGGTGCTCATCGGAGGAATACCCGAGATCCTCCATCCCCAGCTGCGCCAGCTCCCTGTCGATGGCTGCAGCAACATCCACGAGACCCTCCGTCCAGTGCTCCACATTCTCTCTAAAAGCATTCTGGGCGGCAGCAGCACTCGCCAGCAGCGCCTCGTCGGCCTTGATCTTCTCCTTCAAGGCCACCTCCTGCTCCCTAGCGCCGTCCAGCGTCTCGGTCAAAGTAGCCAGTTTCAACTCAAGATCTCTGTTGGAGTCCTTAGCGGTGCTAAGATCCTTGCTCCTCTCGGCGAGACGACGCTGCAGCTCGCCATGGGTATAGGCGTCCTTCTCGCGCTCACGCTTGAGCGCAGCAAGCTCCTTGCCGCTCGCCTTGAGATCGGCCTCCAGCTGCGCCACTTTCGTCTCCAGCTCCTTCTTGGCGGCCTCGGCAGCTGCGGCAGCATCCTCTGCTTCCTTGAGAGCCCCGCCGAATGTTTGCTCGCGCGCGTCAAGCTCCTCCTCGTGGCTGTCAAGGTTGACCTTCTGCTGCGCCAACTTGCCTTCCTGTGCAGACAGCTTCTCGGCAACAAGCCGCTGTTGCTCTTCAACTTCAGCCTTCTCGAGGAGGAAGGCTTTCCGCTCGTCGGTGAGTTGCTCCCGCTCCTCTGCCAGGGACCGGAGAGCCTCTTGGTTAAGACCCCGGAGCTCCTCCGCGCGCTTCTCGATGTCCACTCCCGCCTTTGCGACATGCGCTTCTCAGGATTCCAGCTTGGCCTGCTGGGCGCGGTAGAGCGACAACAGCTTCCGCAGCAGCCGCTCCTCCTCAGGCTCGCCGCTGCTGCTGCTCGGCGCGTTGACCAGCGTCAGCCCAGCGGAGGCGAGCACCTCTCCATCCAAGATTTCTCCTTCGACCGACGCCCTGGAGCTTGACGCCCAGGGGAGCTTGATGAAGACACCATCGCCGGCCTTCAAATAGGCGCCGGGCTGGGGCTCTTCGGAGCCTGACGCTGCAGTAGCGGCGGAGGGATCGGCGGTCGACGTAGCGCCTGACGCTCCTGCGGCCTCAGGGCCGTCAGTGCGATTGCCGGACCCCTCGCCAGCTTCTGCGGTGGCAGCTTTGGCGGCCTCTTCGCCGGCGGGATCATCATCGCCAGCTTCTTCTTCGGTGGCAGCGGCGTCGTCGGTATTGCCGCGCGCGTTCTCCTCGCCGGCGACCTCGGTTTCCACCGGCTCCGTGGCAGATGGATCTGACGACCGGGAAAGGGAGAAAAGTCAAGCAAATATTCAAAAAGAAAATCAGATGGAGAGGTGCCCAAGGGAAGTTTTCAAGCAAGAGGATTACCTATACTAGGATCTACAGTCGTGGTCTCCGCCACCGGGTGGTCGCTGGTGCTGTCCCTTGCCGGAGAACTGTCCCTTGCCGGAGACTTCTCCCTTACTGGAAAATTCTCCCTTGCCGGAGAACGCTCCCTTGCAGGGGAATCCTCCCTTGGCGGTGTAGTCGAAGCAGATGGCATGTCTGGGGCGGCTTCCGGGCGCTCCTGGTGAGGCTGCTCTGCTCCTACACAAACCAATAGTCAGATGTCAGCAAAGAAAGAGCACCCATGCGCGCCTAACAGCAGGAAGTAAACCATATATTTACGCTGGGGGCTGCTCTGGGGGCTGCTTTGGGGAATAGTTGCCGGGTCCGGCAAGGTGGTCTCGGACATGCCCCCTGTTGTCGCGGTGGGTTCGTCCTTGATGACAATCACCGGGACCTTGGCTCTCTTCACCGCTCTCTGGGCTAGAGTCCTGAAAAGGAATGGGTTCGGAGTAAAGCAAATCAGATACAAGACAAGACAACAAGAATTGAAGAACTACAAGTACAACAAAGAATCTTACTCTTCTTCTTCCTCGTCGGAGCTGAGCGCGGCGAGGTCGAAGTCCGGCCCACCTTCGGCACGACGAGGCGGAGGAGTAGGTTCCCTTAGCCGCTTGGCAGGAGCAGAAGCGGTGGACCGGGAAGACCCCGCTCCAGTTGCCGCAGCCGCGTGAGATGCTCCCGCGGCAACAATGCTTGCCGCGGTAGAGCGTGTCGCGCGGCGTGGCGGCTGTTGACTCGTCTGCCGCCCCGCTACGTCCCCGGCTTTGCGGAGACGCCTTCTTGGTGGGGCTGGGGGCTCCGCTTGCGGCGAGCTGTCTGAAGGTGGGGAAGAGGAGGAGTCGATCTTCAACAAGTCGCTCGCGCCCTCGGCGGGCTCGCTCGACTCAACTTCAGGCCCGACAAGCTCTCCCTCGCCGGCAAGCTCCTCTCGCTTGGCAAGGCTTGCCGCCTCTGCTGCCTCCGCCTCCTCCACGGTGAATCCAAACTCGCCCGCGGCAGCGGCTGCCGCCGCCTCTTCCAGCCTAGTGGCGATGCGCTGCATCTCCGCATCGGTGGTGTCGCGAGTAAGGCTCTTCTGTTCATCGGAGCGGACCGGCACTTCTACCAAGCCGTCAAAGAACTCCTGCACAACGTCGTCTGCAGGCTCTTGCCAAGTTGGGACAATTCCATGCGAATCGCACAACGGCATCATTGCACGGATGCGGTCGAGCGAGAAGTTGTTGCACAGCGGAACGACACCCCTCGGCAACCTGAACGCTCCGGGATGTTCAGGATCGTGCTTGAACAGTTCCAGGAGCATCGCATCCAGTTCCAGGACGGTGAAGTTGAAGTTGAGGCCCGGGCGCAACCTCATGATATCCGCCGCATTCTGGAACTCCCAGGCGGGTCTCCTCCTCTCCTGCAGGGGGGCAATGCGGCGGCGAAGAAAATCTGCGCCAACGGTGCCTACAGTGAGCTCGGCAAGCCTGAGGCGTAGGATCTGGGTGACGGCAATCTTCAACCTATTGTCTTCTGGGGTCACGTTGCTCCAATCGTTGCTGTGCACTACTGGGGCTTGGCGCTGGGCGGTAAATGGCTGCGGGTTCTCCTCGACAATCCAGCACTAGTCTGCTCTCCATTCATCCCACTTGCTGCGGAACTCTCCCTCCAGATAAGCTTCCTTCTTGCCAGTTCTCGAGATCCAGGTGATTCCACCGGGTAAAGGCTCCCCTCTCTCAACTCGGGGCATAAAGAAGTGGCGGAAAAGAGCTACATTTGTATAGACTCCGACAAAGTTTTCGCAGAGATGTGCGAAAACTGCCATGGTCAGAACAGCATTGGGGGTGAAGTCAAGGAGGCGGAACCCGTAGGTGTTCATGATGTCGCAGAAAAACTCAGAGAAAGGCGGGCAGAGCCCGCAGTAGAAGAACAACGCGAAGAAGGGATATCCATTCGGAGCCAGTTCCGAAGCGGCAGCTGGGAGTACCTTCGTGCGCGGATGCGCTCGCGTCTCCGTCGACCAGAAGAGGTAGTAATACTC